>NC_045548.1:62576011-62713511 GCF_009769535.1 Thamnophis elegans | reverse complement strand
GCTGAGTTTCATGTTTAATGAATAAAGTAAACAACAACAAAACAATAATAATATAGTAATAATAACAATATAGTAATAGTAATGATAATCTAACTGCAAAAAATCACCCTACTTGGAATTGCGTTTATATTCAGATGTTACTGTTAAGTTTTTACCAGCCCCAACCTGTGAATTGAATTGAAGATTAAATCAATAAAATATCAATGATGATGATGATAAAGATCAATATTTTGTCAGCACCAGGTGAAGATAAAATACTCTCAGCCAGGTAAAGGACAGCTCAAGCTAATGGTAGCAGAGTTCAGACTACAGATAGCCCTATCCAACCAGAGATTCCAAGTTGTCACTCAAGTCATCTTGTCCCCCTGCTGCCCAAGATAATCGAATTATAAGTGAAAATAAATTCACTTATATGTGAAGTACCTACAAACCTTTTATGGTGGCCTGTGGGAAGTTTCTCAGTTCTGTTTGTCCCTAAGGGAAAATGAATAATCTTGAATAGCACTTTCCTTTTTGTCATATTCTACATTCTTCTGGACACCCCCAATCTTTGTGAATGCTTTTAGAGATGGACAACTGTATAAAATCCAGAGCATCATCAATAATTGATTTCCATGAATTTTCTACTCTTCACTCATCCTTGGATTCAACCTAAGCACTTTTTTATGTGAGTCTTAACTCCTTATCTGTCACTTTAAATTAGCACATCCACTTGAGACATATCTATTATGAAGATGCTTAAGATAAAGCAATCATTTTACATTTTTTCACTCTGAAAAAAGAAAAGGTCGGGAAACAGATTGGTCTCCAAAAACTGTTCATATTTACTTATAGTGGTCTTCTTTCTCACATTTTAAAAAGTCAGACTTCCTGACATCATAATTACTTTTTAAAAAAGGGAGAAAGGAGTTTGTGGATACATAAATGTTTCATCTCACTGCTGTTGATTTTTGTTGTTATGAATTCATTGGAACAGCGGGTGTGTCATCCTTTCTTTCAAAGCATGAATGGCATACATAAAAGTCCCATTGTTTTAATCTAGTAATGCAGACATGTGTATAAATTAAGATACCTAAAACAGTGCTTAGATTTCTAATAGTAGGATGTGGAAGGGGAAAAACACCAAAGAAGAAAGATCAGAAGGGAACTTAAAAGAAATGATCTGAGGAGAACTGAGAGAGCAGGCTGCTGAATCTGAAGCTGGAAGACCTTTGGAAACATCACCATAAGCAAGATATATATAAACCATAAGTTTCCATCAAAATGAACTTAATTTCTGGTTAGGTCCAGTGAACATTTCCAGGCACCTCTGTGGCTTGCTATTGCCATCTTCCAGAATTGTGGTGCCAGTTCAGAATACAACCCTAAGATTTTCTGGTGATCTTCCATTTGATTCTGCTTGACATTCACTTACCGCCATCTAATATACTTCAGAGAGAGAAAATAGAATGTGAACTTATTATGGGAGGGAGAGCCTTACAGATAAATGCACTTCCAAAGCATGGAGATCCTGTAAATGGATATCCTTTCCTGCAATTCTATAGTTATGTTCCCGAGATTCTTTCCTGGCATATTTTCCTTTCTCTGTCTATGATACCCTCAACTACCTTGAAGAGACATGGGCTTTTTTGTTGTCTGTCCTTCCTTCCTTCCTTCCTTCCTTCCTTCCTTCCTTCCTTCCTTCCTTCCTTCCTTCCTTCCTTCCTTCCTTTCTTTCTTTCTTTCTTCCTCTCTTCCTCTCTTCCTCCCTCCCTCCATCCTGCCCTCCTTCCCTCCTTTCTCTCCCTCCCTCCCACCTTCCCTCCTCCTTCCTTTCTTCTTTCCTTCTTTCCTTCCTTCCTTCCCTCCCTCCATCCTTCCTGCCTTCTTTGCTATCTTCCTTCCTTCTCTCCCTCCCTCCTTCCTGCCTTCCTTCCTTCCCTCCCTCCCTACTTTTTTTCCTTCTTTCCTTCCTTCCTTCCTTCCTTCCTTCATGCCTTCTTTTCCTCCCTCCCTCCCTTCTTTTTGGTATTGCCTCTTCCCAATGAGCTTCATCCATTTCTGGATAAAACAGGAACTCACCAAATGCACTGTGAAAGGAATGAGTCCTAAGAACTTCCAGTTGCTTCTGCTCCCCACCCTCCCACATGCAAGATAACAAAGCAAACATCCTTAAATCAGTTTTGAATCATTTTACCTAACTTGCAAAAATTGAAGACAGCTTTCTCAAGATTTTAAGCAAATGCAGAAAGCATCCTTGATGTATTTTCTGTTCCACTTCTTGTACTTTTCTATGGATATATATATAAGACCTTCTTGCAGAATCACTCTAAGCAATGAAAAATGGGCTACTTTCACAAGGACTATTTTATTCATGCCAACAAGGCTTGTGTGTGTTTTTCAGAATTATTTCCCACGTTTTTAGAAATTAACTTTGAAGAACATGAGCTGGAAAGGTTATCAAATGATAAGAATTTTATTGGATCTCTGTTTAACAGTAGACTTGTAATAGCTAAACAACAACAAACAAACATAACCAGTTTGGTCTAGTGGTTAAAGAACTATACTAGAAACCAGAAGATTGTGAGTCCTTGTCCTGCCTTAGGTATGAAAGCCAGTTGGATGACTTCAGGTGAGCCGCTCTCTCAGCTCAACTCAACTTACAGGTTGATTTTTAGGGGGAAATAAGGGGAGGAAAGATTATTAGATATGTTTGATGCCTTTAATTATTTATAAAAATAATAAAGCAGAATTGTCATAAAGATTTAAACTGGATAAATATATCTTTGATTCTGCAGATCAAAAAATGAATTTTGAAGAACAGTTATGTACTCATGATGAACATCTTATTGCAAAAATATATAAAATGTAATTGAAGTTTAACCTTGAAAATGAATATAGTGAAAGATTGTATGAGCAAAACATTCTGGTTATATTACACTTTATCAATGGGAATATACATATATACATACATACATACATATACATACATACATACATACATGCACAAGGTTTGAAATTTAGCTTGAATTGTAGTTTTAAAGAAAAACTTTATGAAATGAAGTATCAATGGTATCTAACTCCAGAATGTTGTCAAAATGTATAAGGGAATCACAAATAAGTGTTGGAAATGTAATCAATCTTAAAGGATTTGTATCATTTTTGATGAATATGTAAAAAGGCTAAGAAATGTTAGAATCAGATATTGTTGGTTCAGAAAATTTTGAGAATGGATGTAATTTTACACTAGAAGCTTTCATTTTAGGGATGACAAATAAACAGTTGGACTTTGGGACATTGCTTTTTATATATGACAAGGCTATTTTATTTCCAAAGATGGAAAGAAGAATATATATATAACCCAGAATGAAAGAATGGATTTCAAAATTAATGGAGCAAGCTGAGATTGCAAAATTCACTGCTTTGCTCACAGACAATAATTTGACTAAATTCCATGTGAGTTGGAGACCATTGTTAGATTTCTTACAGGATAAAGAAAAGAATCAACTTTTGAATCTGGGATTTGTAGATTGCATTGAATTTAACTAGAAATGTTGTAGCTTTTTAAATGTAAGGTTATTTACTTTTGATAGCTTACATCTTTTCTTTGAATAAAGAGAAGAACATTTTATGAATGCTGGTTTTTAATATGTTGACTATTAGTATTTTTAGATGTGTTTTGAAAAGATAAAGGTTCTCCTCGCACATATGTGCTAGTCATTCCCGAATCTAGGGGGCAGAACTCATCTCCGTTTCAAAACCAAAGAGCCAGCACTGTCCGAAGATGTCTCCATGGTCATGTGGCCAGCATGACTAAATGCCAAATGCGCATGAAATGCTGTTATCATCCTATCAAAGGTGGTTCCTATTTTTCTACTTGCATTTTTTATGTGATTTCAAACTGCTAGGTTGGCAGAAGCTGGGACAAGTAATGGGAACTATTCGGTTGATAATAAGATGGGCAGCATACAAATTTAATAAATAGAAAAATAAATAAATAAATAAATAAATAAAACAAGAACTACTATTAATAGTTCTATTACCATTATAGATTTGAATATGACTGTAATTTTAGGAAAATTAAGTCTTTTATTCCAAAGGAAAATTCAGAACTAGATTGCCAAGCATGGCTTACTAAAATTCAATACATGCTAAAACAAAATTTAAGTGCCAGTAAAATAGCTATGGGCATGATAGATTGGGGGTGGGGGTAACTCTGCCCCTTCCTTTGGTACCCTAAACTCATTCTTATTTTGCTTAATGATTAATCTAGAGCTGACAATATTGTAAAACTTTCAAGAGCGATGCATCTCTCCAGAGGAGTCACTTTATAATAGAAGGTAATTTCAAGTTAATAGGGCCCAACAAACAAACTTGCATACAAAAAGGTAACCACATCTCTTTTCAAACCAATTATCACCTAATTTTAATTCTTTGATGAAAGAATCCATGCATTTGAAAACTTTGCATTGGATCCAACCAGGGGTGAAATCCAGGAGAGTCTGACAGGTTCTAGAGAACTGGCAGTGGAAATTTTGAATAGTTCGGAGAACTGGTAGCAGAAATTTTGAGTAGTTTGGAGAACTGGCAAATGCCACCACTGGCTGGCCCCAGAGTGGGGTGGGAATGGAGATTTTGCAGTATCCGTCCCCTGTTACACCCACCAAGCCATACCACGCCCACCAAGCCACGCCCCCAGAATCAGTAGTAAAAAAAATTGAATTTCACCACTGGACCCAACTCAGTTCAGTCTAGCTCAACTTATTTGTTAGTTACAACTTTTTACTTTTTTTTTTTTAAAAAAAGTAGCTTTTTTGCCATCCATGTTATGGTCTGTTGGAAATCGTTTTTTCCAGATTTCTCTCTTTTGCCTTCTGTTGTATAAGCAGTTTTAAAGGGTGGAAGCCAGACACGTCAATGTTTTCCTCCATGGTTCTTTCCCAATCTAACATCAAAGGGTGCACCATCATCTCAGTCATCATTTAAATGGTTTATCACATGATAATCTGGCAAAGAGCAAGGAAGTTTTGTGATGCCACTTCTGATGAGTAGGTGTGGCAGGCGGTTATTGAAATAGACATTCCTGGGAGATGGCAAGCCAAGTCTTAAGGCAAAAAGTAATTATTCTAAAATATGTTCATTCTTTGCCAGCTAAAGCATCTTTCCCAAATGTTTTGACCTGTTAAAGATCTAGAATCTAGAACTGATAACAGAAAGTATGAAATGCAACAGCAAAAACAGGCTGGTAAGTTTTAGTGGAGACAAAGGATCAGAATATATATCATTGTTATGATTATTTGGTGTGGGTTTTTTTTAACTTTAAGGACATAGGCTCCAGTAGTCTGTCTGTCTGTCTGTCTGTCTGTCTGTCTGTCTGTCTGTCTGTCTGTCTGTCTGTCTATCTATCTATCTATCTATCTATCTATCTATCTATCTATCTTTTAAACACAGCAAATTTTCTCTAATTTCTATCTGCCTTTTTCTATATAATACCCTACTGTTTTTCTAACAGATAATGTTATAGCAGAAAGAGGGCAAAAAGTGAAAGAGATATTGAGAATCAAGGCCACAGATCAGTATTACTTGTGATTAAAAAGTAGTTCTCAGTTATGAATCATTTGGCATCAGAGGTAATCCATAAATCTGTTTTTATATTTTTATCAAAGGGAACCAGCGGTGGGATTCACTTACCTTCCCTACCAGTTTGCAAATATGAGCACACGCGCTGCATCTGTGTATGCGCACCACCTTCTGCACATGTGCAGTGATCATGCATTATGGTGTGGGTGGGTGGAGCCTCCCACAGCTGCTGCTACCAGCTCACCCGAACTGGACAGAACCGGCTGAATACCGGCTCTAGAGGGAACCTAAGGTCATTTCAGCACTACAGGTAGTCCTTGAGTTGAAACTCTTTGTTTAGTGACCATTCAAAGTTATAATGGCACTGAAAAAAAGTAAATTGCAATCAGTCCTCACACTTATGACCATTGTGGCGATCCCACAAATCATGTGATCAGAATGTGGGTGCTTGACAACTGCTGTGTATTTACTACTGTTGAAGCATCCAAAGGTTATGTGATGACCCTTGGCGACCTTCCTAGGGGCCTAACGACAAGAAAGTCAATGGGAAGTGCCGGATTTAATTAAGAACTGCAGTGATTCATTTAACAACTGTGGGGTGGGGAAGTTATAAAATTGGGCGCAACTCACTTAAAAACCACCTTGCTTAACAATGGAAATTCTGGTCTGAATTGTCGAGGACTAACTGCACAGTAGCAAGGGAGAATATCTTCTAGTGTCCTTAAACCACTATTGCCTCAAAATAACAATCATTTGATTGGTATCAATTAAAATGAAAACAATTGTGCCCTAAGCTCTGCTCCTTGAATGGGCATGTAATACCTTACCAATTCTGCCCCAGTGGCCTCTTCTTCCTCAACAGATGTTGCTATTAATTAGAAGGCTTTTACAATGCAGGAGGGCTGACTCTTCATCCTGTAGCTTTAAAATGTTTCTTGCAAAACAAATCCTGTTCTGTATTCTCTTTCAGCCTCATGCAGTTCAATAATACTCATTGAGGGTTGACAGTTCAGTCAGTAGCTAACTATTCATTCTCGCTAATTCAAATATTTCATTTCCCTGTGCGGTTGAAGGGGTTGCAGCATACAAAGATGAGTTGCCGCTTAGTCACTGCATTACCTTTTCTCATCGAAAGGTTTAGCTCTTGATTCAGAAACTAATTTGTTATTTTCAAGGCTAGCCTGACCATTAGGCAGAGATGCCAAGATGCAATAAGGCTAGGAGCAGAAGAGGAAAGCTGGAGGCCAAATACTGTGGGAGTCCATCACTGGACGTTTATAAGAGATTGGATAATCATTGGTCTGAAATAATATTAGAGAAAGGTGTCAAACCTGTGGCCTGCAGGCCAGATGCATCACGTGCTGACCCCACCCCTGTCCAGTTTAACAAACTGGGGGGGGGGGAGTCTCGATATGTCACGTGATGTTGCCATGATGACATGAGATTGACAATATTTGTAACTACCGGTTCGGCGAACCAGGTGGGATTGAAAATTTTTAGCAACTGGTTCTCTGCCTGGTTGCTAAATGGGCGGGGCCATGGGGGCATGGGCTAGTCAGTTTCCTGCATCATGGTGGCAGTGGGGGGGTTCACCCTCCCCAGCCTCTTGAGGCTTCCCTTGAGCCTCTAGAGGTTGAACACGGCCTCCCCTGAGCTCCAGAGGTCATCCGGTGGCTGGAACGGACCCATTTCTGGATTTTTGGTACTTCTGGTAGGCCCATTTTTCTCCCTCCCCAGGCTTCATAGGCTTTCCTCAAGCCTCCAGGAGGGTGAAAAAAGCCTCCCCCAGGCTCTGGAGGCCCTCCAGAGACTGGAAATGGCCTGTTTCCAGACTTCCAATACTTCCGGTAAGCCAATTTTTCGCCCTTCCAGAGCTTCCATATGGGCCCTGCACTTACATGGCATCCAAAATAGGCCATGTGGAGTCTCCTGGGAGTTGGGGGGCAAAGATAGCCAGTCCTTGTAACTACCGGTTCAGCGAACCAGATTAAACTTACTGTCCAGTTCGCCCAAACTGGTCCAAACTGGCTGAATCCTACCCCTATATAGGGTCTTCTGCTTCAGCATGGGCCAGAAGACCTCTTAGGTCCCTTCCAACTCTGATATTTTCTTCTGTTACTCTGTATCCTGACATTGAAAGGCAGCTTCACTTTGCGGGGGGAAATTTAATGCAATCTAGTTGTAGTGGAAGAACCAGACATCAAAGCAGGCACCTGCTTGGAAGCAAAGATTGAATCAGATATCTGGGTAGCACCTGCAGCCTTTTAAGCTACTGTGATGCTTTTCTGAGCTTTCTCAGAAGGTTGTTACAAACAACATGCAACTTCAATAATATCTCACATTGGTGGCAAAAAGGTGGGATGTCCTTCTTCTGTTAAGAAAAGCAGCAAGACAATGACTTTTATCAACACAAGTTTGGTGAAGTATTTATTTTTGTTACAGTCAATTGCCTGGGGTTGATGAGTTCCCCTCCCCTCTCGACTGGTATGGCTGTGTGATTTTCGTGTATTTTAATTATGTGTACTGTTGTTTATGTTCCCTTTCCCCTTTGAGTTGTTCGCCGCTCAGGAGTCCCTCCTGGAGAAGGGCGGCATACAAATAAACCAAAACTAAACTAAACTAAACTACTGTTTTGGGGCAACCAAGGTTCTCAGCTGGGCAATTTAGTGGCTGTTGGTCTGTGTACCATCCCAGCTGTTTTCATTCAGTTCTAAGAAGAACAGCTGTGGAACAGCTCCATGAAGAGGAAAAACATCATGAAACGTCATGTGATGGCAATGTGATGTCATGCGTTTGACACCTGTGGACAAGAGAGTGACTGACCCAAAGTCACTCAGCTGGCTTTCATGGCTAAGGGGATTTGAATAGGTTCTATATATGGTGAATATAACTGAATGTTTCTTTAACTCTTCTTTCTTTTTCCAACACCTATTTTACAACCAAATGAATATTGAATCAAAGAGCTATCATCATATCTGTTTCTGTTTGTAGATGTTCTGACCTAGGGTTCCCAAGAGCATGAAGTAAACTCCTTATCCCGACAAAAAACCCTTTTATTAATTTACTGTGAATTCTGGTCATTCATATCCAGCAAAGTCTTTCAAGGAAGGATTTATAGTCACAGACCTTATCTGGCTTGGAGAGCTGCCAGGCTGATATCTGCAAAACCTGACAAGGAGTCTTGGAGAGTCGTGAACCAATTAAGTGAACTAATTGTCTCCTGCAAACTCCACTCCCCTTTTCCTCCTCTTTTATTTCCTCTGGGAGGGGCCATTCATCGTCCACCTGTGGCCTTACTCCCAAGTTGACCCCTGTTCTTTAGCTGGTCCCTTTGTCTAGCTACTCTGCACATGCGCACACTGGGAATAGGCCTGCAGCTGTTTGTCTGCCTCACTGATGTCTGACTTTGAAGGCAGCTGATAACTGACATACGGCTCTGGCCTCCTCTCTGCCTCCAACACAGAGCCCTCATCGGAGCCTTCCCCAGACTTTGTTCCTCCCCAATCTCCTCACTGTCCAAATATGCTGACAGCTCTTTTGGCTGCTGGCAGACCACAACAGGAGAGAACATGCCTATCTATTCCAATTTCCCTGATATAGACGTCAATTTACAGAAGTAAAAATCCTAAGCATACAATGCAGAACATAATTTATTAACTCATCACACAATATGATGGCAGTAAATCAGAGGTACAGAAGAGCTAAGACACATTCAAGACAGCAGTGCTATTAATTAATATTAGTCACAATGAATATGTTACATTCAAGTTAAGAATCACAACAAAACTGTTATCCTTTTTATGGCATCTGATTGGTTGCTAAAGGAATAAAACACTCGGGGTCTTCCGTTATGTTCTTGCATTTTTAAATTTAGCTAGGCACTGAATCTGTGCACTCTTTTTCAGATTATAATGGATTGTCCCATACCTTTTACAAAATATCTGAAGTCCCAAAGGTGTTTTTCAAAAGGAAAACAAAGTCGAGTTGCCTTTTGAAAAAGCACCTTTGGGACAACCATGACCTGGATGAGTGAGAATCTCCATAGACAAGGTATCTGAAATTCTTTTCTCTGAAACAGTTGGTTGATCCATATATGCAAATACATCATCTGTCTTAGTACTGGCTTATTTTGGGATTATTTGATATCTTATGAATGTACTGCACATCCTTAAGCAACCACACTAATCAAGGGTATGGTCTTGGCCAAGAATTTCAAATGAAAATATCATTCATAATTTCACGCCCCACCCCACTGCACCTCTTCTAATGTGCTTCTCTTCAGGTTTCTGGCTTTCAGCTTTCTTTCCATGTATCATTCACCACATGAGGATATCACAGTGGGTTATTTAACTGTCAGTTTGAATTCTTGCGTGGTTGTTCAGAGCTTTTCAGTCTACCACATGACTAAGACTCTGATCAGTTTGATGACAAGCACATTTGCAGCAGTTGTGAGGAGGAAACCATTTCAGAAAATCAAACTGAAATTGAGAAATTGAAGGGAAAGAAGCTACAACACTGGGGTGCACCAAGGAACCCACAGAGGTTTGTGTGTGAGCATTTAACTTTTTACATGCGTGTGCAATCCAGAAGAGTTGTTTCTAATGTTGCATATTTTAACGGCAGCAAGACTGATTTTTGCACAAAAATGGAAAAATAAAGAGACTCCCTCTGAAGAAGAAATGATAAGTAAGATACTGACGTGTGCAGAAATGGGCAGACTGACTCTAGAGCTCAAAGACAAGGATGAGATGGAATATCACGAAATCTGGGACAAATGGTATTAATGGTTAAAAAGGAGGGGGAAAAGTCGGGCCAGAAAAAGGCAGACAAGTTGGTATTAAGATTGTGTGATAGACAGGAACTGGATATGTATTTGTATGGTTAGTAACCAGTTAAAAAAAGGGATTAATGGACAGGTAACCTGACTGACTACACATACCTATGTATCGGATATAAAATGTAATTGTTGTAGAATCCAAAAACTATATGGAAATGTTTATGCCAGAAATGTCGCATTAGGTCCAATGTTTTTATGGTTTAATCTAATAAAAAACTTTTTAAAATATTTTTTTAAAAAGAATTGTTTCTGATATCCAGAAAGCAGAAATGCTGTCCATGCATGTATAGTAGCCCATGACTCACAACCATTCATTTAGAGACTGATCAAAGTTATAATGGCATCGATTTAGGAATGGAAATACTGTATTTTTCAGAGTATAAGATGCTCTGAAGTATAAGACGCACCTAGCTTTTGGGGAGGAAAACAAGGGGGGGGGGTATTTCTTCCCAACAATTTGCCTCCTTGCACCAGTAAATAGTACAGACAATATACACTGTTTGTAGTATTACATTTCAGACTATACTCAAATATATTGTACAGACGCGGTACAATATATTGTACAGATGCTGTTAAAATTTATGTGCTTTCTGGAAGTATAGTTATTCTCTGCTATTTAAAAGGAGATACAATAGCACTGGGCCTCTTCAGATTGAGTATTTATTTTAAAAAGCTTCTTCATCTTATTAAGTTGTCTAGAACAATAATAAAGCAGTCTTTAAAAAATAAGTGTAATAATTTGAATATTCTATAGGCATTTATAGTTATTGACTTACCTCCTTGCAGCAAACAGCCTGTTTCAGTTTAGCATGATCAGAAGAAGAAAACTCTGCCTCTGCCTCCCAGCAATTTGTCTGTTCCACCAAACAACAAGTTTCACTTTCTATTTCAATTTAAGCATGAGGCTCCCAATCATCAGCTGTTTCAGGCTACAGGGATTGCCATAGCCTTTTGCAGCCTCCACAACCCCCATTTTCTCCATTTGCTGCGAGGAGGTAAATTGCTGGGAGGCAGAGACCAAAGGGTGGGGTTACATTCGGTGTATAAAATGCACCCAAATTTTCACCCTCTTTTAGGGGGGGGGAGGTGCGTCTTATACTCCGAAAAATAGAGTGCATTTTGCATTTGGCAAAATTTGCATTTTGCTTAGGGAGAATAAAAAGCAAGCTAATTGTCAATCAAAAACTAAAAACTCTTCCTCGTGCTTTTGTTTAATTACAAAGATTGATTATGATACCAAAACAAAGTTTACTCTAGTGTCTAGTTAAAGGATTACTTGTCAGTTGGGATGCAACACTTAACACCTATTCTGAAAAAACTAGGGACTTTTCACACTTATGAATGTTGCAGCATCTCCATGATCATGTGATCAAAATTCAAACAGTTGGAAACTGGCATGTATTTTTGATGGTTGCAGTATCCCGGGGTCATGTGATTGCTTTTTCCAACCTTCTGGCAAGCAAAGTCAACAGGGAAGCCAGATTCACTTAACAACCTTGTTACTAACTTAACAACTGCAGGTGGCGCAATGGTTAGAATGCAGTACTGCAGGCTACTTCTGCTGACTGCCAGCTGCCTGTGATTTGGCGGTTCAAATCTCACCAGGCTCAAGGTTGACTCAGCCTTCCATCCTTCCAAGGTGGGTAAAATGAGGAGCCAGATTGATGGGGGCAATATGCTGACTCTGTAAAACCGCTTAGAGAGGGCTGTAAAGCACTGTAAAGCGATACATAAGTCTAAATGCTATTGCTATTGCTATTCACTTAACTACTGTGGCAAAAAGGTGATAAAATGAGACAAAAATTCACTCAACAACTGTCTTGCTTATCAACAGAAATTTTGGGCTCAGTTGTGGTTGTACATTCTATGCTCCATATGCAGAAGGCCATAGAGGGGTCCTTCAGAACTTATACAAAAACAATAAATATAGAAGCATACCTTAAATCCTGGCAAATGACAAGATTAAGAAGACATTGAAGCTGACTCATGGGACTATAATAGGGAAGAGAGGAAAAACAATCAGACTTGCAAGGTTATTTTAATATAGCTTATCTCAATGAAGCTGAGTTGTAATGGAGTGTGTTTCCTGATCATAAGGCTGATATCAAATAATCCTCCTGTCTTGTTGATGTAATTCAAATGAATTTACCATCCTCAGAAAGATTCTTCCATATGCTATAGTACTGATCCTTGCTGGAGATAAATCTTCACCACACAATTATTAGAAACCCTCTGTGAAAGCAAATATGCTCTGCCTTTGGATTTTTTTAAATGTGGAAATCTTTTTTTTAAATATACCTGATTAGAGATATTTCCATCAATTTTCATTTTACAATATTTTTTCATTACTCATTTTTCATTCCCTAGATATTATGACTTCAATAAGTTCTAAAACAGTTCCCGTTTTAATTTCTTGAAGAAGCAAAAATATGGATTTTTGGAAAAAAAGATGAGGAAAATTAGATTATATTAAAAAGTGAATACTTTTTACAGGTACAATGATTTGAGGTTGATTGTACTTATTAACATTCCATATGAGAGAGACGTTTCATCCTTACTTAAGATAAGCTTTCGTTTGACATGGTTATTTTAAAATTATGATGTATTGTCAGAATCTTGCTAATAGGCAGGAGACGTTGCATAAAACTCAGATCTATTAAAAACTGAAGGAGGATCTCTTCACATGATTATCCTAATGTGTCTTGTCTTCGTTTGAAGCATGGAAATTATATTTAAAATACTGGTCGTATATTATGAGGTCTTTCCCAGAAAGTACTTAGAGGTAAATGATTTGGCAAAAGAATGGTCAGAAAAACTATCCAGAAGTCAAAGCTGAACAAAGCAGTATAATTTCAAAGAGAGGCAGCATAAGAGTTAAATTATAGGTAGCAAGCATCGAGTCAACCTATCAGGCCATGAAAATTCACCATGTAAGAGTACATAGTCAATGAAGAGTGATCCGTTCTGCTTCCATTACTGAGCTGTTTGAAGAGAGAAAACTTTATGCTGAAGGTTATATTTTCTGTACCTCAATTCAGCTGGAGCTGAGCATATATCTTTACTAGCTGGATACTCGTGCTTTGCAATGAAACTATGCGATCGGGCTACGCAGGAGAAATTTTGTCCACAATCTGTTGGCTCAGTGCTTCTCGGTGATTGAAACACATACAGGAATATTGCTCCCACTGCCTGCTTCCAATCCGGAAGCAGTTCCACAGGTGGAAGGCATAGATGTTTTGGTGACATTTAGTACTGTAAGGAGCCCTAGACCTCTCCTGAGTGAAGGAGCGGAACGTCTGCCATTTTGAATTGAGGTAACAGAATGCAAGACAGTTGGAACAGAGATCTTTTCAGGTGGGGAGGGGGAGTAGAATGTCTAACTCCTTAGCAACAGACCGTGTTAATATAAGGCAACTGGCAGTTGGACAGAGTTCTTTTCAGGTGGAGAGGGGGAGTAACTCCTTAGCCTTAATTACTGTAATAAGAAATACTAATGATCTGATGGTCATTCTGAAAAATCCTTTCTTAGCGAGCACCTAGAAGCCATGGAGAATGTACAATTTGAAGTTTGTAGGCTTTATGGTTCTGGAGATATTGTGATGAGTGAGTGGTATTTGGTGTGTGTGTGTGTGTGTGTGTGTGTGTGTGTATGTATGTATGTATGTATGCATGCATGCATGCATGCATGTCCTGGTGGTATTTCATTTATTATAGGATACGCTGGCCAGTCTGGATCAAAGTCCAGGATGAAAATTGTATGAAGGTCAAATTTGAAGGTCAAATTTGGTCTGACATTAAGTTATGGATTTGCTTGGCAACTACAGTGAACTAAATTGCTTTACTTCCTTTTCTGAGGAGATCACTCAGACAAAGTCTTGACACAATGCCTAGGACAGGATTTCCATTCATTCATCTTTTTATATAAACAGATGTTTATATGAACATCCTTAGGGACTAAGGTTCATATTTTTCAGGATTTTGTGTTATGACTTGTAAGTCATACAAGTGTTAAAAAGCTTATATTTGGAAAAAGAACATCTAGAATTTCCACACCCAGTTTAAAATGTTAACCTTTAGAACATAATTCGGAAGCAAGTTACCTAAAGCTTTTTTCCTTGCTCACACTTTAAAAGGCAAGTTATTTTATTGACTTCTATGTCTGCAAAGATCAGAATCATGCAGGAAATGTTCTTTTTTTTCCTGTGACACTATGGAAGCGAAAGTTAAACTTTGAAGAAATAGGACAGTAAGCATATTAACACACTTGAATTTTGGTGATGGAGAAGGTTTGTCAGAATATCATATATATAGCTAAGGTCATAAAAGAAACCAATGCAGAGTTGTCAGTTGAGACACAAACGACCAATCTCAAATTGTCATATTTCACATTAGGAAAAGTCATAATTCACTTGAGAAGTCCAAAATATTGGGAAAGGTAGAAGGAAAAGGAAGAGCATAATTAGAGGCAAGATGGATGGATTACACTACCATAGTGATAGATGATTGTTGGAGGACCTGAAGGATCAGGGTGGAGAACAGAACATCCTAAACAAAATCTATTTGTATCATTGTTAAGAGTTAACAATGACACATAATCATCCTATTCATTTTGGAGAATTGCACAACAATGTGCTTGCACGAAATGCTTAGAACTTCTTCCAAATTGTTTCAAAGCGTGAGAAAAAAAATGGACTCAATTGTGTCCTCCACAATACAGGAGGACTATCTGTATTCTATATGCAGAAAGCCATAGAGAGGGCCTTCAGAATTAAATACATTTTATTTTTTATTAAAGTAATTAAAGCATTCTTTAAATCCTGGCAAATGACAAGATTAAGAAGAGATTCAGACTGACTTCTCCATGACTCACTGGGATACAATAGGGAAGGGAGGAAAAACAATCAGACTTGCAAGATTATTTTAATATAGCTTATCTCAATGAAGCTGAGTTATAGTGAAGCGTGTTTCCTGATCATAAAGCCTGATGCCAAATAACTCTCATCCTTTGCTGATGTAATTCAAATGAATTTATCATCAGCCTGTGTGGCTTTCTGTGCACGTGTGCACATAGGCATGTGTAACAAGAAAGCAGTTGTGGAGATTTTGATTACTCCAAACATAGCATTTCATCAATCTGGTTCAGTGAACAACAGCAAAGAAAAGTTATAATGTAATAAATTTTTATCTTTCTGATGCCGCAAAGCTCCCCCCCCTCTTTTTTTTTTACAAGTAACACATTTTTTTTTACCCTCTGCAATTTTGTACATGTGGGTTAGATATAGACAAACACTGCTTCTAAAAATGATGCCAATTCCAGATAGCAATACATTAATATTTGGACACGCATCAAACACATCAAATGTCAAGTTATTCAATGATGTCATGGAATGGGAAGAATTCTGCATTGGTCTGCAAGGCTCCTTCGTATCATGTGCACCTAATCATGATACAAGGGAATAAATGCAGAATTGAGGAAGAAAGCTGCCTTTGCACCATGAGGAAACGTGCCTTGGTAAACAGATCCAGCAGAACACTCTCACGCAACCTGGAAAGGAACCACCTGCTTGGCACAGATGTTTTGAATATAAATAGAAATTCCTAATTTAGGCAATACATATAACATTGGTTTCCTTTCAGAAACAGGAAATGCTCTCTTTATCGGTGGAGATATAATAATAATCCCTGGAAGAGCTAAATGTTCTTAGCCAATGGGCTATAGGGGCTTTGAAATCTTGCCTCGGCCAAAATTTCCAATAAATCGTGTGTTGTAAATGTAAACCATTTAAAACAAAACACACAAATAGGAACTTGCTTGTTTTATTTGGAGAATGGCAGAGTTACCAACTGAAATTTAATTAGTTTACAACTCTCTTATTGTTATCTGGTTGTTGTACAGTGTCTAGAGTCTCTTTTGGTGAAATAGGAAGCAATATAATTTGGTTGGTTGGTTGGTTGGTTGGTTGGTTGGTTGGTTGGTTGGTTGGTTGGATGATAGATAGATAGATAGATAGATAGATAGATAGATAGATAGATAATTGATGGATGGATGATAGATCCCCTTCATGGATTATTATTATTAAACAATTGTATCATAGTGGCCAGTTATTTCACCGGATTTGGCATTGGTTACTAGTCGGGCCCCACCCAGGGGCCTAGGACGTCATAACATATTTTTGTAATATGCGTGCTGATCCAAGCAGTGCGGCTTTTTGCATTTAACTGATGGTGATTTTGTCAATTTTTAACTGTTTTAAATGTAATTCCAGTGCTTTTGGAATAGCACCCAGTGTGCCAATTACCCCTGGAATTACCACTGCTGGTTTGTGCCATAGTCGTTGAATTTTGATTTTTAAGTCCTGGTATTTTGCGATTTTTTCATGTTCCTTCTTGGTGACCCTGCTATCTACCTGGTATTGCGAAGTCTATGATTGTGACCTTATTTTTCTCAACCAGTGTGATGTCTGGTGTATTATGCGCCAGTATTTTGTCCGTTTGTATATGGAAATCCCACAAGATCTTGACCATCTGATTTTCGGTGACTTTTTCAGGGTGATGTTCCCACCAGTTTGTTGCTGTTTTAATATTATAATTTTTGCACAAATTCCAATGGATCATTTGTGCTACTGAATTGTGCCGCAATTTATAATCAGTCTGTGCAATTTTTTTACAGCAGCTGAGTATGTGATCAACAGCTTCATCAGCTTCTTTGCAAAATCTGCATTTGGCATCATCAGAGGATTTTTCGATTTTGGCCTTAATGGCATTTGTGCGGATAGCTTGTTCTTGCGTAGCCAGGATTAGTGACTCTGTTTCTTTCTTTAATGTACCTATTGTTAACCATAACCAAGTTTATTCACTGTCCACTTTATCTTTTATTTTTTCCAGAAATTGGCCATGCAGTGCTTTGTTCTGCCAGCTCTCCATTCTTGATTTTATCATATCTTTTCTGTATTCTTGTTTCGTCTGTTATGCCTTCAGTAGATTTTTGTTTTTTACTTCAATTAATAGATGTTCTTGACTTTCTTTTAAATAATCAGCCAGTGCATGTTTTTCTTCTTCAACTGTTTGCTTCACTTGTAATAATCCTCTGCCACCTGATTTTCGGGGCAGGTATAATCTATCAGTATCACCACGTGGATGTAAACTGTAGTGCATTGTCATTAGAGTCCTGGTTTTTTGGTCCAAAAGGTCCAAATCAGCTTGTGTCCAGTTAACTATACCAGCTGTGTATCTTATAACTGGTATTGCCCTGGTATTTATGGCCTTGATTGTATTTCCACCATTCAATTTAGATTTCAAAATTTTCCTAACTGTTGGTGTACTCTCGCCTGACAATAGTTTTTACTTCTCCATGCTTGATGTTATCCAACTGCAGAATGCCTAAGTATTTGTAGGCTTCATTTTCATTGCATTTAATTAGTTGGCCATTGGGCATTTCAATTCCCTCACATGCAGTGATTTTGCCCCTTTTTATGGATACAGTGGTGCATTTTTCCATGCCAAACTGCATTGAAATATCAGTGCTAAATACTCGGACTGTGTTTGTCAATGATTGGATTTCTATTTCTGACTTTCCATAGAGTTTCAAATCATCCATATAGTAAATGCGAAATTTTTTCAGCTTCTTTGGCTGTTTGGTAGCCTAATTTCATTTTTTTTAAGATTACTGATAGTGGGATCATTGTGATGATGAAGAGAAGAGGTGAAAGTGAATCGCCCTGGAAAATTCCTTGCTTGATATTAACCATTCCATAGTTCTCATTCCATACTGCCAACTCAGTTCTCCATTGTTTCATCGCCTTTTCAGTAAAGGATGTAATATTTTTGCTAATGCCAGTTGTTTCTAAGCATTTTATGATCCAACTATGTGGCAGTGAGTCAAATGCCTTTTTGTAATCAATCCAGACCATATTCAAGTTCGTTTTTCTGTTCTTACAATTTTCTAGTATCATTTTATCAATTAGGAGCTGATCTTTCATGCTCCTGCTCCTTCTTTTGTTGCCTTTATGCTCTACTGGCAAGATGTTGTTTGTTTCCAAATAATCCATCATGTTATCTGCAATAATGCCTGTGAGTAATTTGAAGGTTGTTGGCAAGCATGTTATTGGTCTGTAGTTTTCAGGTGTTGTTCCTTTAGTTGCATATTTCTGAATTATTATTATTATTATTATTATTATTATTATTATTATTATTATTATTATTATTATTATTATTATGTTAATCTTTGGTGAGATTCACAGCCTTTGGAGCTGGTTGGTAGCTCAACAGCTCAACAGCTCAAGGACCTAGGAACTGTTAAGGGAACGTCAGATGATATAAGCTGTTCCAAGTAAGGTGGTTTTTTGTAGAGTCAGAAAGTTCAAGTCAGGTAAATTTAGAATTTTCAAATAGCAAGGTAGCCCTTTAGGTATTGCTCCAAGGGCTCCAATTACAATTGGGACAACACATGATTTCTTTTTCCATAGTCGTTCAATCTCTATTACTGTTGTTGTTGTTGTTGTTATTTTATCATCCATGTGGTCACAATGATTGGACATGACTTCACAACTAACAATAACAACAGATGAGAGATAGATATAGATAGATAGATAGATAGATAGATAGATAGATAGATAGATAGATAGATAGATTTTTCTAATATCAATTTCCTGCCTTATAACTGAATATGGACTGAGATTATCTTGTTTTGGCCTAATTTGCCCTACTTGCCTTGATACAGCATAAAAGACCATATTTAGTTACGTTATCTTCAATTGTGTCATCCTTCTATTTGTCTTAAGGATTCGTGAATTACTGCAGACATCCCTATCTGCATAGTTAACTGGTTTAAATTATATTCTTCCATCTATCAACCTGTATCTTTCCAATAACAAAACAATCTCATATTTTCTGCCATTTGTGGTGCCAATCCTCTAATCATCTTCTTGATCAGCTTTGTATGGACTTCTCTTAGCAGCTCCTTGCTTGTAAGATCTCTCATATAATCTTGATGCCCTCTTTCTGTTTCCTTATTCAGCTTATCTTTGATTGTCAGCAGTGTTATCAATGCTTTTGCTAATAGAATTTCTTTCTTTAAGTCCATAGATTCTTTAGTTTTTTCTTCTTCTATATCTTTCCCTCTGGAATAGATTTCCTCTCCATTTAATTTTTCTTTCAGTATTCCATTCTTTCCATTTTCAAGAACAAACCAATTGCCATAAATATCAGCATGTTTAATGTCTTTATATTCATTTTCCACTTTGTTTTTTTGAGTTTCAATCATCCCATTTTGCATTTGATAAACATCCTCAATTTTTTCATCATATTTTATTGTTATGTGCTCTAAGTATTCCAGTTTTTTCTCTATTCTTTCATATATATTTGATAATTTCTGTATTTCTGAAAGTATCTTTTGCATATTTGACACTTCTATTTTCTTTTGAAGTTGTGCAACAGTAACAAGCACAGCTGCTCTAGCTTGGAAGTTAATAAGATTAAAGCATAGATTCACAAAGAATGTTGTTTCCACTTTTTTTCTGATTAGAAATATACTTCAAAGGGATATCTGTGTGCTTCCCTTCTTAGCACTCTCTGTAGCCAAGCAGTAAAACCTTGTGGTGCCAAGTCAAAACAATCCGTGAAGAAAAGAAGTGTTCCATTTTGAATACACAAAACTCTGATCAACAAAACCTCCCAGCTTCCAAGCAGTGGTAACACTGTTTAAAAGTTTCCTTTTATATCTTTTTTGTATTTCAAGTTTAAAAAAAAGAGTCCAATGAATTAGAAAAATACCCACAGCAATGAAAGAGGAAAACTTTAGTCTATAGATTACAGAGATCATAAAGAAAAAGTAGAAGAAGAAAACTTAATCCATCCGTTTCAAAAGGCGTGCATAAATTCCATCCATGAAGATAGCATTTAAAAAGTAAGATAACCACTGTCCAAAACCATTCCAAATTTAATTCCGCCATTTGATTCTTCTATTCTTCAATTTAAATTAATTTTTAAGTTTTTATAGGCAGTCTCTTTTTAAAACAGTAAAAGTTCCTCACCAGCTAGAAACACTTTCACTTTCCGTATCCTTCCGTTTTGGACCTGCCCCGACTTCATCAGCCTTGGCTGGATTTTTTGTCACCGACTTGAAGAACTTCTCTTGCTTCTTTCAGGGATTTTGCGATATCCCTGAGATCAGCAAGACGTATTTTTCCTGTTCACCATCTCTTCGGGACGGTTTAGGTCCGTTTGGACCACCCAGTGGCAAAAGTATTGGCTGCAGTCTCAGAGCATCGCGACCGCACGACCATCTCGTCATGACATTGGCTTCTCCTCTCCAGGATTTGAAAGATTTTGACAGACTAGGCTACACTGTTATAAGTTGCTTCATGCCTAAGTTATTGTTAGGAGTCTTTGGCAGACATTCTTCTTTTTGTTCTCTGATCTTAGTCCAGAACGGTGCCATATTATTCTTAAGTCTCAGTAGATCACGTTCTCAATAATATCCTATTGAACCAGACTCCAGTTTAAACTACTGATATTTCTAGTTACAGCCATCTGTTCACAAAGGTCCCAATATCTGTTTGCTGTTGCTGATTTCTTTCTTTCCCTCTCTCTTTTCCTTTCTTCTCACTGCCTTCCATGTCTTGGTAAAGGTAGATGACAAACATATATTATGAAATGTAATCTTCATAAGCCATTGATCTTTGGGACAGTTCCAAATTTTCCTTTGTTTAATAAAAGAAAGAGTAATTGGGTGTTGGGAAGAAATTGTGAGTGCTCCCAATTCCTCTGGGTTCTGCCTTCCATCTCTATTACTTGTTAATCCCATAAAGAATTTTCCTGTTTAAAAGGTAAACTTCAGCTGAATTTGCAAATATTACAATACAATGCAGTCTCATTTCAGAAGTACTGTTAAGTAAACATCATCGGGCACTATAATGTTTGCAAAGGATTAGGCAGAAACTCTTTAAGGCAGTAGTTCAGAACAGGGAAAGTGTCTATTTTAGCTTTCATGAACAATAGGCTGAGGTTCTTCCATTTAGTGTACATGGCAAGCATTTGCAGGTGTTATAGATGCAGACAATGCAAATTCCTGATTCCCCAGAAATCCAAAGTAGATTCTGGAAGACAGCAAATAACTGATGATGAAGGTTCCAGAGGCAGAAAAGAATAACATGAATACAATATTGCTTGTCTTAAAGGATAGAATTAGGGTGCATAATTCCAGATAAGTCTATTTCTGTTTTAGGGGGATCTCGTTACAAAAAATTATGCCAGAGTTGGATGTGTTGTCTGGGAAGTGCCTAGACAATCCCATTCTGTTCCACAGAATAATGTTAATTAAAAATATCTGCCTTAAAAAAAGTAAAAAAAAAAAACATTGAAGTTAGCAATAAACAAAGGCATTTTTAGAAACCTGGCAATAGCATTCAAAGTAGGAAAAGACAGGTGGATTAATCAATCCCAGGTCCATAAGTGATTATACACCATCATTGTCAACTGTTAGTGACAACATGGATAGATCTTCTCCAGGAAGATTTGTTTCAATACTTGTGTTTCTGGTGGTTCCAGTTGCCACTGACAATTGTTATGGTGACATCTAGCTGCTTATTGTCCTTTTCCCTTTCCAGCATCACAGAAGAAAGAAAAGCTTTGCTTATATGATTCTCATCTTTGATGTCTCCTAAATTCCACTGAGATGTTTGTTTGAACTATTCCATATTTTGGAAGTTTCCTCAATCAATGAAATAGCTTGCATATTTCAAAAGAAATCAAGAAAGCTGAGGTGGCATTAACATAGTAATGATTTTGTAATTATTTCCTCTAAAAACAAATAAAAAGTTTGAAATGAGGGAAATGGGCATCACCAGAAGATATAGATGCATTTTTTTCCTTCAGATGAAAATTTCCTTCTAGGTACTTTAAATTATACCAAAAATAATACACACGCCTCTTTCAGATCAGTCTTCTTTTGCCATATTCATTCAAATTATGTTCCTAGTATACTATAACTTACTTAGATCTGCATTCCAATTATTCCTTAATTATTAAACCTAATCTTAAAATGCCAAAATGGTGCAATATAGTTGATAATAGATTCAACCTTACTTCATTGTGTGTCAAAACCCAGCTCCTGACTATGACATTTAAAGTTACACAAGCAGATTTGACAGGAAGTTCTCCAGCTGGACAGATATGGTGATGTGAGCTCTGAACAGCCTCACATGAATCCTGTTTGACAAACCAACTTCGGGAATCCTTTTTTGGGTCAGAACCTCCCTGGAGGGGGGGAAGAAGGGGCAGCATCTCATCAACCCAGAGGGAGGCAACAGGTCCCTTGCAGGTCATAGATTTGCCATCAGAATCAGAGTAGGGGTGGCAGCATGGCAACATGGCTGCACAAGAAGCTGGCTTCCAGCCAAAGCAACTGAACAGGAGGCTGAGGTTGAGATGAAAGACCGGTAAGAAAATGCATTTAACCCACAGTCATAAATCAAAACTTGGAAAAGGCAAAGAATCTTGAGAGTACAAATAATATTAATAGACAGGTCTGGATTTTGGGAAAAGAGAAAGGAAAATGGAAGATTGAAACACTACCCCACCTCCACTCCCAAAAAAGACAATTTGGACAGAAAGGGAGAAAGCAGAGAAGTGACAAACCCACTCAAATACAAACTCTAAATTTGGGTTTGGGTTTGAAATAGAAACCAAACATTCCAAAGAAATTACTTTGTCCGAATGTCCTCCAACTAAGGTATCTTAAGCAACTCTAGTTAATAAGAGGTGGAATGCAACAATGGAGAAAGCACTTTTTTCTCACTGACAACTGATAACCTAATCTTGCCTGTGCGGGAAGGTGTAATTAACCAATTGCCATAAATCAGAACTTGGAAAAGCAGGAGGCAAAAGAAACATACTTGGGTTTGGCTATGTGCAAGTGTGTTCCAATTGATATACTTTGAGCAACAGTGGCCAACAAGAGGTGGAGAGTGGCAAGGGTGAAACTGGATATTAAGGAAGAACAAAAGAACAAAATGGCTCCCATCGTTCTTCTCCACAGTAGCTGAAGTAGATAAATTTAAGGTGGACCAGAACTCTGAAATAAGAACTGTATAATTAACTGTAACTTTGGAACAAGACATTATGGAAAGGTGGGAATTCGAAGAACTATGTGAAATTATTTAAAAAAATATGCATAAATCATTAAAATCAAGCCTAAATAGAATTCTGAATTTAGAGAAGCAGGTATTTAAGAAGAAGGGAAGGAAGAAGGGAGGAGAGATAATGAAGGGTAGAAATGGTTGGAAATAAAAAGCCGACAAAAAACTCCATGAGGTTTGGCAGTGATATAGGGAAAATTGAAAAGGAGGGATGTGTCCCAACAAAAGGAAATAAAAAGCAGACAAAAGATGTTTCAGAGGTTGACAGTTGCATAAGGAAATTGAAGAAGGAGGTTACGCCCCAACAAAGGGAAATATAAAAGATTTCTTTGACAGTGGTTTGGGGAAAAGTGAAGAGGGTGGACATGTCAAAACAAAGAAAAGGGGGAATGCAGGAATAGAGAAGTGGACAGAAGACTTACTAGGAAAAAAAATCAGACAATTAGAAATTGTTATATGGGAAAATACAAAGCTGAGATAAGGGGTTTACTCCTAAATATGACAATAAAATTAGTTGCTAACTGATTGAGTATGATAATGGAAATATAATTAAATAAAGGTTAAAATATATGGAATATGGACTAATATGAAATTGATATGGGGAGATTGTAAAACAGGTTTGTGATTCACTTGTATACATGATGATTAACTGAGTTGCTAATTGATTGAATATGACAATAGAAGGACAATTAAGCATGGGTCAAAATATACGAAACATGGGCATATATAGAACTTCTAAGATGATGAACAAAGTAAGATGTTATCACTTGTTATTCGATATAGTAGATTAAGGGAATTGTAATGAACATTGAACAGTAAGGATTGCCATTTATAGACAATTAAGGGTAACCTAAACCAAGATATGGAAAAATGGAGAGGGAACATGAAATATACTTACAATGGGAAACTATTGAGATTTAAAGACAATAACGAGGTGGGACGTGTAAGTATGCATAATCATATAAATATAATTATGAAAATAGCTGGTCTACATCTTGGCCAAAATGAGGCATGGGGGGCGGGGGACTAAAAGCACAATTACTATATATCTATACTTATTTTCTCTGTTTTAAAAAAAGGAGGAAGATATATGTTAAAATTAAATATGTATATTGAAAAGGAATTATAAATACCATCAACATAAATGGAGATTGCTCGGAAGCTGAAATACACCAGGTAAATGAGATGAAGAGTGGGAAGAAAAAGAGAGAGGCAAAGGAAGATGAGAGGAATAGGAGAAAGGGCAGGGGGAAAGGAGAAGAGAAAGAAGGAGTGGAAAGGGGAGAGAGGAGAAGGAGAGAGGAAGGGGAAGTAGAGAAGAGAAGGGCACAGAGGGAAGAAAGGAGGTAGGGAGGTGGAGGAGAGAGGGAGAAGAAAGTGATGGATAAAGTACAAATATGGTGTATGGAGAGCAGACGAGCCAATAATTGTTTTTGGGAGTTGATAGCAAGACAAATTGATGTTAACATTTAATAATACAATACGATGTTGGCTATGTAATAGTATAAATGTGGTTATATGTTATAAAAATGAAAAAATAAAAAAAACTTTATATAAAAAAAGTTACACAAGCAGGCAGAATAAAGCACATATTTTCTCTTCTGTTGTTCTTACTGGGTGCATGTTTAATGAGAAAATGAGCATGCAAGAGTTCTTTTCACTATTTGTTTCTATAGTTTTAGTCCAATCTCATTTAAGTGCTTAAAATTCAACAAAGCAACTTGAATATAGATGATCTCTTCAACAATTGAAGGAAGAACAAGTGTTAAACAATTAGACACAGAGAGATTACAAAAGCCATACTATATTAAGATTTTTATCTATATAAAAATGCAAAGATCTTTACCTACAAAGCATATATTTGTTGCCCAATGCTTGCTCATGTTGTATGGTTCCTCAATGTTGCCCAGTGTTGTATGGCTGCTCAATGGTTGCCCAATATTGTATGGCTATCCTTCTGCTTAGATGTAATTTTCCATAACTGCTCTGAAAAAGAAAGATAATTTTAGCTTAGAAATATTATCAGTAAGGAACATTATCTATGTGTAAGTAGATAGCAATAGCACCTAAACTTATATACCACTTCATAGTGCTTTTACAGCTCTCTCTAAGCGGTTTTACAGAATCAGCATCTTGTCCCCAACAATCTGGGTCCTCATTTTACCAACCTCGGAAGGATGGAAAGTTGAGTCAACCTTGAGCCAGTGAGATTTGAACTGCTGAACTGCAGCTAGCACTCAGCTGAAATAGCCTGCAGTACTGTACTCTAACCACTACACCACCTCTGCTCTACATCTATCTCTACTACATCTTGCTTTTCAGGAGAACTGATGCTGCATGAAGAGTTATTAGAGAAAGAATATTGTTATTCTGTTCAATGAGATGCCAACTTTGGAGTGGTTATGACAGCAATTCTGTTTCAACATTTGCATAGGACAGCCAGTGTGATAAAGCTGTTGTTGGATTAGGATCAGGGGGGACCTGTTTCAAGTTGATCCCAGCTATTTTGTAACATTGGACCAGTAATAACTTCTTCTTTCCCTAATTTATATCATAGGATAGTAGCTGTTATGAGACAAAATTGAGAATTATATTTTATGAACACTCCCTTGAGCTTCTGGAGGGAAAGACAGGATATAACTCTAAATAACTAAATAAACTAGATTCTTAGGAAGACTGCCAGTACATTCAATGTAGGCTGATCTCAGAACAGTTAACTTACATAAGCAATACATTTGAACATTTAAATCAATTTACAGTATTTGCTCTGATGCCTTAATGCTTCTATACTACATTGTGGAATATAGCTGGTAAATTTTTCATTAAAAATAATCGTTATCCTTTCCAAGTGACTTTTTCTTTTTGTCTCTATGTTTTTTTTAATTAAAAGATTTATCAACTACTTTTCATTTGGATAAAATTCCCAAAGTAGTTTGCACTACAATAAACTCACCCAAAAAAAAAACCCTATAAAATGACATAAAAATTAATTATTTAAAAAGAACTCAAACCATGCAACCAATCATTATTAGAGCTAGCTAGCTAAGGGGTAGACAGGGAAATGCTTGAGCAAGCAATTAAGTGTTTAACTGCTGGTGGCAGTCCTTCATTTTGGAAGTCCAGCAGATTTTAATGGGCAGATTAAACACCATATAGCAGGCACTGCTGTGCAGAATGCTCTTCTCCACAGTCTTGCTAAATGAGCATCAAGAGGTCACAGGACATAAACAAAGTCCCTGGTACAGAACAGAAAGAGCCAGTAAAGTGTTAGATTAAGCAGCTTGTGAAGGGAAAGCATCTGAATCAAGGACAAGAAATCCCTCAAATTGTGGTAATCTGGTGATTTAACATGCATTCATGTCTGCCAAAGGTGCTTTTCCAAGAGGCAGCTGGACTTTCTGGTTTTCTTTAAAGATGTTTGCTTCTCATCCAAGAAGCTATCATTTTCCCCAGTGCCATTGCAACTTCAAACAATAGTTAAATGAATAATCATAAACAATAGCAATAGCAGTTAGATTTATATACCACTTCATAGGGCTTTCAGCCCTCTCTAAGCTGTTTAGAGCAGTGTTTTTCAACCACTGTGCCGCGGCACACTAGTGTGCCGTGACATAGTGTAAGGTGTGCCATGGGAAAATTACTTTATATATAGTCAATATAGGCACAGAGTTAAATTTTTTTAACATTTTCTAATGGTGGTGTGCCTCGTGATTTTTTTCATGAAAAAAGTGTGCCTTTGCACAAAAAAGGTTGAAAAACACTGGTTTACAGAGTCAGCATATCGCCCCCACAGTCTGGGTCCTCATTTCACCCACCTCGGAAGGATGGAAGGCTGAGTCAACCTTGAGCCGGTGAGATTAGAACCCCTGAACTGCAGATAACAGTCAGCTGAAGTGGTCTGCAGTACTGCACCCTAACCACTGCGCCACCTCGGCTCTACCTACGGAGGACTATCTGTACTGAATGACCACTACATGCCACAAAGGTGCTTTTTCAAAAGGCAACTGGACTTTCAGAAAGAAAAGAAAGAAAGTCCAGTTGACTCTTGAAAAAGCACCTTGGGGACAACCATGACCTGGTTGACTGAGAATCTCCATAGAGGCATTCATGTACTTTTTACTTGAGGCAGCCAGACTCAGCTGCTGTGACCATTCTCGTGTGTTGCTCTTCAAAAAAAAAAATAAGTATATTGAGAAGTAAATTCTTACTAATCAATCTTTCTAGATAATTTATTCTTCGAGATTATAAAATATGCCTGGATGGAGCTTTCAAATAGCCAAGTAAGGATATAAATCATCTGTTTACGAAACTTGTTTACTAAACTGTTGGCACCTTGAAGATCTTCGTTAGGATTAGCTTTCTATGGATTGAAGCTAGGGCGTGTTTAGCTTCTGTATGTTTGAGGTTAAGTTTTCAGTTGATAGATATCTTATCTTTCTAGACTATCATCATTCCCACAAGGAGTATACGATAGCAAAGTTCTTTTCCATAATTATCTTCTCCCAGTGACATTTCGTACACCTAACACGGCTGATTTTTTCTACTTCTCCCTCACTCTGTCCCTCTTTTTAGGTCCAATCGCAGTCCAATAAGCTCCCAAAAGAATATCTCTTGTGCATGCTTTAGTACATTTAGTATTCAGTATAATTTGGCCTAGCTCTATAGCAGTAGTCATATAATATCCTGCCTTTATTTCTGAAACTCATTGGGGAGCTTTGTTTTTAACTTGTAAGATTTCCTGATATCAAGATTGTTCTTGTCTTCTTGGGTAAACACTCTGAGCACTGACATGTAAGGGATCGGGAAAGCAATTTTTAGAAAGTCAGGAGGGATTGCAGGGTGATTTCCCCATATCTTTGTAAAGAAAAAAAACATTAGCATAATTCCTCAAATGCAGACTATCTGAGATACCTTGAGTTATTTATTAATATTTAAAGAGGTTTTTGGCA
The DNA here is from genome assembly GCF_009769535.1 of Thamnophis elegans. Classification (NCBI taxonomy): domain Eukaryota; kingdom Metazoa; phylum Chordata; class Lepidosauria; order Squamata; family Natricidae; genus Thamnophis; species Thamnophis elegans. The sequence continues at coordinate 62,685,030 of NC_045548.1, read as the reverse complement.
TCAGGCAGGGAGCATAATTCTTGAAAAGAGCTGACAGCAGACTCCATTTGTTAACTGGAAGACATGTCTAAACTTTGCCAAAAGAAACAAAGTACTGAAAAAAGCACTTGCTCTGAGGAGACCGTGCCTTTTCAGCTAAAAGGTTATTTATTGCAAGGGAAGTTTTGCTTAGTATTGTGTGGTCAGTCTTCTGCTCCTTGGTGAAATCTAGATTACCCATAAAGATTTTTTAAAAAAAAAAAAATTAAAAGCAAGGACTTTTTGCATGGTTGAAAGTCAGTTTATCTCAGCAAAAACAGCAAAATGATCTTAGTTTGCTTAAGATTTATTATAAGCTTTTGGGCCAGAGTCCACTATATGTGATTATGTGAGCTTCAGCAGATCTTAGTAGCTAAGTTACATTTCCAGGCTCTCAATCCATTCTTGGCTCTCCCCCTCCCCTGGCATACTATTATCTAGCTCTTTTTTGGCGGGGTGGGGGGGAGGGACAGACACTGAAGCTGAAAGCTCAAATACTTTGGCCATCTAATGCAGAGTTCCACAACCTTCCTGGCTTTGCAGACCCTGAGAGCCACAACTCAGAGGGAATGGTCCTGCACACATGGTGGGCAACACACATGCACACAGCTCTATTGCCCCAGCACTCCTTGTGCAAATGGAGGGCACGTGCAAGTGGGAATGCACACACATACACATACACACACATACACGGTGTGGTCACCTGCCACTTCTGCAGCCCAGTTCCAAACAGCTCAAGGGCCCAGCAACACCCTTGATCTAATGAAATTTAAATATTTCATGAATGAGGCATGACAGTTTTCTGTTACTTAGGCTGCAGTCTTCGTTAACGGCATACCTTAACCCTTGTTACAGCGCCTGTGGCTACATTTTGTGCATAGCATGGAAGATTTATTGCACCCTGATGGACCACTGGCATTCTTTGCAACTATAATTCATTTAAATTGCAGATACTATTAGTTTGTTATACTAATAGTTCTAGACACTATTACTTGTTGTGATTTTAGGTATTGTGCTGGAAAAGATTTTGAGGGTCCCTTGGACTACAAGGAGACCAAATGAGTCAATCGTAAAGAAAATTAACCCTGACTGCTCTTTGGAAGGACAGGAACTGAAGTTGAAGCTCAAATACTTTGGACAAGAAGAAAGGACTCATTGGAAAAGAGCCTGATGTTGAAAAAAATTGAAGGCAAAAGTAGAAGGGGATAGTAGGGGATAAATGATTAGATAATGTCATTGACACAATGACATGAATTTGGAAAACTCCAGCAGACAGTGGAGCTATGGTCCTATGAGGTTATAAAGAGTTGGACATGACTTAGCAACTAAACCAGAAATTATTGAGCTTCCTTCATGCCAGTGTAGGTCTTTGAAGAATCAAGGGAAAAGGCCATAGTTCAGATATTTCAGATATGGTGGTTTGATAGTTTTCCATTCCAGGATGTACAGATGTTGATATATCTAACAACATCTGGAATAAAAAGTATATTTCCCCTTTTCCTCTTAAGATGATCCAACCTCACCATAGGCTTATTTTAGAACAGTGTTTCCCAACCTTGGCAATTTCAAGATAGGTGGCTGAGAAATTCTGGGAGTCTACCTATCTTGAAGTTGCAAAGGTTGGGAAACACTGCTGTAGGGAAAGAAACAAGAACAAGGGCATCTTTTCAAAAAAAATAAGACAACGGTGGCATCTGCATTCATGTAATTTAAATCTTTTCTCCTTTTTACATGTAGGGTCTTCATTATGGAAGCATGACTGCCACCCTGACTTTTCTAGATGCCCCTCGTGTGAAGATCTGCCTCTTGGTAGTTTTTAAGTCAATTATGTTGGTTTCCTTTCAGAGATAACATACGCTTTGAGAAATGTTTGAGAAATATTTCAGTTTAACCAAATAGGGTGCTGGAAGTTACCTATAGAAGTTCCTATAGGCCAGTGATGGCTACCTTTTTGTCGTCACATGCCAAAATTGCCCATAATGCAATGTGTATACAACACCCCTCCATGTGCCCCACCCCCTGCGCATGTGTGTGTGACCCCCCCCGCCCTCCACCCACCATTCACCCTCCACCCACTTCGTTCATGTGTGCCCTGCGCCCCATTTTAAGTCTAGTAGGTCTCCCTTCATCCTTCCTTCAGCCTCCTAGTATCAAAATCGGTCACAGGGGGTGGGCCACATTCCCACACACCCCATTTTGGACCTAGTAGGCCTCCCTGCAGCCTCCTGAGACCTAAATGGGCCATGGGGGAGCGCTGCAACCCCCCTCACGTCCCCCTGCCCCCCATTATTGTATTAGGAAATATAAATGCTGAAGCTGAAATGTCTCCTGAAATTTAAATATTTCATGAATGGGATTTCAGTGCAGTTTTCTGTTTAGTTAGGCTTCATTCTTCATTAACTGCATACCTTGCCTCTTGTTGGAGCGTCATGAAGTTAAATTTTGTACAGTAGCACCTTGATTATTGCACTGCATTCTTTGCAGCTATAATTCATTTAAATTGCAGATAATATTATTTGTTATATTAATAGTTTTAAACACTATTACTTGGTTGTAATTTTAGATATTAAGGAGAAGGGGACAGCAGAAGAGGACATAGTTAGATAGTTCAATTGGTACAACAAACATGAATTTTGGCATACTCCAGGTAAGGGGATCCTAGTATCCAATAGCCCATGGGGTAATGAAGAGTCAGACATGACTTAACAACCAACCAAGAACAATACATTTAGATGCTCCCATGTAGACTGTATACTGAACCATACAGTGTTACACATGTGTTTAATTCTGTCTTAAACTTTATTTTGTATATTATGTGTACTGGTCTACAACCACAATAAACTGAAATTGAATTGACACGTGCATCTTCCACCTGATTAATCACTTACAATCCCATGCATGCTTCCTAAGATATAATTCCCGTAGTGTCTATTGGGTTTCCAAGTGTAGATTAGGAGTTGGAATTAAATCTTTATGTTTCTGCATATGAGGAAAAATATTTTTGAAAAAATATCACAGAAATCATTATTTTTCAATGAGTTGTTGCCCATTTCCTCTAGAAAGGAATACCTTTTAAAAATATTTTTGCTATCAACATATCAAAGTAACTTTGAAAATCTGCTGTTTGAAGGGAACTGAACGTTCCTTCTAATCAATTACAGTGTTTGCAATCAGTAAAGCTAATCAAGTAATGGCCTAACATGGCAGTTGTAATTATGAATTTTAACAAGGGGTAATTTTCTTTGTGGTTGGATATATTATGCAAGTTTGAGGCATGTCAATGATGCTTGTTGATGAAAAGCTGCTATCAGATGATGTGAGAAGAAGTGGGAGATTGACACAGACAATACTGTGCAGATTTGATTTGTGATCAGTTTGTAGTATTAAATAAGCCAGTGCATCCATATAAAAGATCTTAAAAGAGCCAGGCCCATCATGTGGCAGTGGGCATGACAAGTGTGGTGCGACGGCGGGGGAGGGAGCTGGAACCGGTTCTAAATGGCACAGTAGATTTGTGGAACCTCTTCTATAGAAGAGGTTAGAACTGGCAGGACCCACCCCTGTACCAGCACTGGAGATGGCTAGTGGGACCTTGTTGAAATGTCGCCAAGACACTCTCAACCTTACATGGGAAAAGGCCCGAATATGCCATGACCTGCATATATATCGTCTCCCAGAATTCAAGAACTAGCCTATTTTAGGAAACAAGGTTCAAATTGCCTACTATTTCATTTTCCTTACCACCCAATATAACAGACTATGTATTCTACTCTTTTGATAGACTGGGCCAGTGGCCTACTATCCTTTGTTTTCAACAGCCATCATATTTAGTCTCATCTTGTGTTTTACTTATTTGTGAGAAATAACGTCACAAGTTTTTTTTTTTTATGAAGTCAATGGTGTCCCAGAACAAAACCGAGTTATTGGGTTATAAAAATAAAAGGAAAAGGGGTGGCATGGCATTGATGATAATGATGCTTCCAATAATATACACATTAACCCTTGGGAATTAAGAGTGCATGGAAGAACTAGATCAAGTTTGGATAATATTTGAAGGGTATGATGAGCATAGAGTTAGCACACTTCCACGCCATCCTGACATTTTTGGCAATAAATATAAATCAGGCCACCAGGAATATAAGGAGTTTAAATAAAGTTATTTAATGAGGTAAAAAAAGACACAAATTTAGGATTTTAGGATTTTATTAATATTTATAGGCCACCCTTTTCCTGAGGGACTCAGGGCGGCTTACATAAATAAGGAAGGGAGGGTACAGACAATAGACACAAACATACATAGAAGTAAAATAGTAAGCAACATTCATTCATCATTCGGGTGGGGACAGATTATCTTTATCCCCAGGCCTGACGGGCTAGCCAGGTCTTGAGGGCTGTGCGGAAGGTCTGGAGGGTGGTGAGGGTACGAATCTCCACGGGAGATCGTTCCAAAGGGTCGGAGCTACTACTGAAAAGGCTCTCCTCCGTGTAGTTGCCAGTCGGCACTGACTGGCAGATGGAACTCGGAGGAGGCCTAATCTATGCGATCTAATTGGTCGCAGGGAGGTAATTGGCAGGAGGCGGTCTCTCAAGTACCGCCTCTCAAAATGAATCCCTTAGTTCTCTACCTCTCCAACACCAGCCCATAGACATATTTTTATGGAAAAAAGTGGCAGAACGGCTTGTATCTTGGATGTAATACCCAGAAAATAGTGTTTGATGATTTGGGAGTAGAAGGAGTCACAAAGACATTATGTAGATCACACTGGCTGTTTCCATACTTCTTGGTAAATGCCTCATAACTTACAATTTTCTCATCCTCCTGCTGAACAGCTATATTCCCTGCTGATTCTTAATTTGATATGTTTCTATTTTGTCTACTCTTCCTTTTTTGCTAAATTAAAACAGCCGCAAATCTGGGAATCTCTCTTTTATTAAAAAAAAAAAAAGTTGCTGTAACCTTATTGGAATGTTTTTTCCCCACTGTATCTTGCATCTGTAAATGTTAGGCTGTTATCCTGTTATCAAAAGGTAGAATAAGAATAAGTTATCTGTGTTTTGGGACGGAAGGAAGGATATACAATCCTATTTAGCAGAGGTTTCACTGCCATTGAGCATCACAGTAAGTCATGTGTGTTTATTCTGTGACTTTTTTTATAACCACTTTAATATTACTTTTTTTAAAAAAAATGAGGAGTCAACAGAGGACAATGCCATTCTTTTCATAGATGATCGAGGGAATGAATAAGTGCCTTAACAAAACACTGATAGAGCAGGCCCAAACAATTCTTCGCTTCTTTTGATTTACATGTCTATACAGAACAAGAAAGCTCATCAAGTACTTCTGGATAATAAAGCAATTAAAAAGAACAACGTATCTTTTTTAATTATCAAAACACACACACAAAAACATTAAAACAAAGCCAACTAGGCATATGATTTGATGCAAATGAGGAAGCAAATTATAAGTAAAAGTTTTTTTAAAAAAAAGTAATATATAGAATCTACACTGCAAATATTGGAGTATAGGGCGGGGAAGGATTTCCTTAATGTCTCATAACCTAACGTGGGTAGATAAGTTTTAATTGTCACCACAACCAGTAAAGGCAAAAGAAAAAAAAGTCCTGAGTGATACAAGGAAACTTCACTTTTCCTGAATCAGGGATATCATCTATTTTTTTTAAATCCCCAGTGAAGGTAAAAGGAAATGCAATTTTAGTGTAACATCCTTTTATTATGTGCAGATGTTTACTGAAGAACGGAGTAATGTGTTATGGGGGGGAAGGACAGAAAAGGGTTTTTAACCACCACCCCCTTTGTCTGTTATCAATTAAAATCATCAAAGCAAAATTATCATCCAGATTACAATGTATCATTTGACTTTTAGGAAGGAGAAGGGGAACACAACTTTTAAACCTGTAAGCCATCAAACAAATACTGTACATTCACATCCAATGGGCTAATATGTTGGTGTCTGTTTTTAACAACTGCAGGGAGGGGGGAATAGAAATCATGTTTGTATGGTCAAGATATCACTTGTGTTCAACAAGCCTCGAGGCACAAATCCAAAGGGACAGATCATTTTTCTCTCTTCCTTTCTGCTTCTTTAAGCATACCTCAACATATTTTCAAGAGGGAAAAGCTGTTCCCTCGGAGACTAAGAAGGTGGTATTAGAATGAAGGGAAATGGTAATAAGGATATGCCAGAATATAATGTACTGGAATACTAGAATTAGTAGAAACATGTTATTCTGCAAACCTTTGTAATTTAGCAATAGCAGTAGACTTATATACCACTTCATAGGGCTTTCAGCCCTCTCTAAGCGGTTTACAGAGAGTCAGCATATTGCCCCCAACAATCTGGGTCCTCATTTTACCCACCTCGGAAGGATGGAAGGCTGAGTCAACCCTGAGCCGGTGAGATTTGAACCGCTGAACTGCTGATCTAGCAGTAGCCTGCAGTGCTGCATTTAACCACTGCGCCACCTCGGCTCTTTGTAACATATGTATGTAAACACTTGTTTTCTGTAACACACACATTTATTATACCTTTGTATTTGTAACATATACTGTATATGATATATGATGTCATATATCATATACAGTATGATATATGACATCATATATGCTGTAAATACCTTTTGTTTCCTTCAACTAACTTCCTGCAACACTGTTATTAGAGTCTGTAAAAGATCTGGCATTTGTCAAAACCAAACTCCTTATCTTTCTCTTTTACCTAGAATGTATCTCAGATCAGAGCTGCTAACATTCACAACTTTGATGTGTTCCCTGAACAGCAGGGAGATAAGTGATCAATTGAGAGAAGAGGAGGGAGCGAGGCTTAAAAAAAAAAATCTAAAATGAGGTATTTTGAGTCAATACTCTCAAATATCAGATTTCATTCAGAATCATTTCTTTTATAGGTTTAATTAAGCATTTATTCTGGTATAACCTTATTGCAATTTCCTTTCAAGGAGAAACAAAGTGTGGGGAAATCTTCACGATGAGCTAGTACTTTTTGCAACTGGCATATCAAATTACCTTTCTTCTCTACAGCAATCCTGCAGCTGAGAATTGTTTTTCAATTTGCTATGGTAATTTAGATTCTATTCTTCTCTATCATGGGTTTGGGTGGTAGCAACCATACTCAACCAGGGTAACATTTTGTAACACAGAAGATAATGCACCTGTATTTTAAAATGATAGTCTATCATTTCAAATAAGATTTATTATGTACCAAATTTTATAATATCTCATGTAAATGTAATGCACTGCTATCCCAAACATTTTTAATTAGTTAATTTTACAGTAAGATGGGTATATATTAAAGAATATATAGGTGTATCTTTTGGTTTTTAATGGATGCCACTTTGAGCTCCTAAAGGAAAGATGGGACATAAGTATAACAAAAAAGAAAATCTAATATAAACGTTACATCTGAGAGCCATATCTGTCAGCACACAAGCTGTCAGCTCCAATATGCATGCACACACCAGCCAGCTGATTTTTGGCTTTCTGGAGAGCTGGAGGGCTGGCGGAGGCCGTTTTCACCCTCCCCAGGCTCCAGGAAAACTGGGGAGGGTGAAAAATGGGCCCAATGAGCCTACCAGAAGTTCAGAAACAATCCATTCGGAAACTTCCGGTAGGCCTCTTTTTCGCCCTTCCCAGGCTCCTGAGGCTTTCTTGGCAAAAACGGCCTTCCCTGCCCCCCCCCCCCGAGGAAATCCCAAGTTCAGCTTGGAGGTGAGCAGTGCGCCACATGAGGGAAGCATGTGCATGCATGCACATGTGGGGGGGGCACTTATGGGTGCCGGCAGGTGCTCGCATTTTTGGCACCCAACAACAAAAAAGGTTAGTGGATCTAACAGATGATTGCTAAGCATTCAAAAACCTGTAAAATCCCTTCCATCCAGAATTGGATTCTACTAGGCTAAAATAAAAAAAATGCTTCCAAAAGACATATTTGTAAAAGTTTTTAGTGGTAAGGGTATAATAGTAGTAGATGAAAGCAAAAAAACAACAACAATTCTACACTTCTCTTGAGGCACAGATGGCCTTTCCCACAAAAATTAGACACAGCCATAAAATGGCCATGCTGACTGATTTTGCTAATTGAGATTCCAGTAACAAGAAGCATGTATAATTAAAATGAAATCCTACATAAACAAAAGCTTGGATTTACCTCTTTGAAAGTATATTTTAAAAGAGGGTAGCAGGAAAGGGGGATGCTTATAATACAGCTGCTGAAGCATTTTCTTGACATTTGTATTGAAACACATTATCACCTGCTACTCAGGATATTTTCAGAAATATATATCTTCACTGTTACAGTTTCAAGTAATGGCTTCCACATGCGAAGGTCAAAGACTAGGGAACAGTCATATCACCTGGCAATTACCTCCTACATAATATTTTTCGATGGATACAGTTCAGAAATCCATCGGCTGTAAGGCAACAGCTAATAAAGACCATCAGTGAAGAAGTGACAGAAAAACGTTTAAATGAGTGAAGAAACAGACCAATCTGTTCTTTCAGTTTCTATTCTGAATCATTCCTCTCATGATCTTTCTTACATCATGAACAGCTGGAATTAGTATAGAGCTATCTAGACTTTTTTTCTAAACTTCTCCCGTATGACATGAAAAGAAGGGAAAGAGTCCATTTCAGATCATCATCATCATCATCATCATCATCATCATCATCATCATCATCACCACAAAAGCTTAAATTAATTAATTTAATTTAACCACATGACCACACCAGATTTTATCACTTTTTTTATGCTGGTCATTAAGCAAACACTCTGGGCATTAAGCCAATCTAATACTTGCAATGGGTTGAGTTACTAATGCCAATTTTTGGCAAAAAAATTAAATTAAATTGTAGTCATGTGACTGTGGGAAGTTACAAGCAGCCATATATGCAGGTCCATTGCCAAGGGCCCAGAATGCTCTCATATAACCATAGGAAGAAGGTAGGTGTGGGATTCTACCAGTTTGGACCGGTTCAGATGAACCGGTAGCTCCGACTATCAGCTTGGGAGTGAACCAGTTCGCTCCAACTTTCAGTTGAGCCTGCATGCCTGCCCCTGTGCTATACTGACCTATATTCCCTTTGCTGAAGCCCAGCTGATAGGCACAGCAGAGTGGATTTCCGTGCCTCAGCTGTTTTCCTCCCCAGCAGTAATGTGGAAGGCAGAGGTGGGTTTCTGCCGGCATTACTGCCGGTTTGGTGTGTATGTGATTTTGCATACACATTCTCACTTAGCTGACATGCGCGCTCTGCCTGTGTGCACAGTTGCCTATAAATAGGCAACTTTTTAAAAGGTCAAAAAAATGTTGCGGCGACTGGGGAACCGGTTCAGGAGCATGGCAACCATGCCGTCCCTACCGGTTCAGAGACCCAGTCGCCATTTCCATTACTGGTTTCACCTAACCAGTGCAAACCAGTAGGATCCCACCCGTGGAGGAAGGTGGCCACTGTAAATTTAAATCAGGCTCATAAGTAATCCTGGGGAATTAGAAGTTGAGGACTGAATATATCATATATCATGTTATGTATGTATGTATGTATGTATGTATGTATATATATATATATATATATATATATATATATATATATATATATATATATATATATATATATATATATATATATATATATAGTGTCACAAGCCCTGGTAAGCCCCAATTATGGGAGGAAGCTAATTATTTATTTATTTATCAGCACAAATAATAAACACACACACACACACACACACACACACACACACACACACACACACACACACACACACACACACATATATATATATATATATATATATATATATATATATATATATATATATATATTGTGTGTGTGTGTGTGTGTGTATATGAGCCTCAAGGTGCCTTCCTCAAATGCTATTAGCGAATGAAAATTATGGGTCACGGCAATCCATTGCTCTCTTTGGAAAAATCCAGGCAAGAAAAAGAAAAGAAATTTTTTAAAAAGAAGCTATTGAGTCAATTTCTGAAATACTGGGATCACCAACTGGTTTCTGATAAATGGGCATTGAGTGCTTTTCATCATAGCCATTCTGAAAGGAGGAATCCATTTTGTGGGACCATTTAAAAAGTCCAAAACCTTTAGTATAGTATATATACTATACTAAACTTTAGTATAGTATATAAATACTATATGCTTTAAATGTGTTAAATTTATCATAAAATTATTTATTGTCTTTATTATAGTATACTAAATAGGCTAGGTATATCTATGCATGACTTTATACTAGGTAAGAAATGACCAAACCAATATTTGATCTTCAGTAAGTCCTTGAGGAAGGTATAAAAATGAAAAAGAGCTTTTTGAGAATGAACATGATGGTAAATAGGCTTGAATTATGGTATCCTTTGTTAAAAAAAAATACTGTATGAAGTTAAGGGATTTTTTTTTGCTGAATTGTTAATTTGTTCATTATTTATACACTTTATGTGACAGCTCAGTTCATTAATTTTAAGCAGATAGAAATACAACATGGACAAATATAAATGGTTCAACCAAGCAGGGAATAATACAAGGATGCTTGATGTGGCTCGGATTGTTTATTGAGTTTATGGAGAAATTTATAAGTAATGTTTATGGTGAGAGATACCATCTTTAATCTTTACATTTGAGTTCTACTTGTACTTCTCTATGCAGATGATGGCTTTGATGGCTCAATCTAAACCAATTTCCAAAAAACTTAGAATGTATTTAGCAAGAAGGAATGCTGTGATAATAAGATATCAAGGATCATGCTGATTGGGTTTGGCAGATAGGGTGGAATCAACATCAGTAAAAGCGGTTTACAACTAATAGATTCATCTGTGTACTTTCATAGAATGATAAACAAAGATGGAGAGAGGAGAAAGAGATGGAAAAATATTAAAATGTGCTCATAATGGTAGAAGAGAGAAGAAGGTGGTATTTAGACTGTTCCAGACAATGAACAACTTTGTTTAAAGGACCTAAAGAGATCTTCACATTTCTAGGTTTCTATCATATCTCAAGACCTAAAATGGACACCTTACATCAAAAACATCATCAAAAAAGCAGAACAATGAATGTTCTTTCTGCGTCAACTCAGGAAGCTCAAACTGCCCAAAGAGCTGCTGATACAGTTCTACAGAGGAATTATTGAGTCTGTCATCTGCACCTCTATAACTGTCTGGTTTGGTTCTGCAACCCAACAAGACAGACACAGACGTCAGAGGATAATTAGAACTGAAAAAAAAAAACCCAAAACCAATTACTACCAACCTGCCTTCCCTTGAGGACCTATACACTGCATGAGTCAAAAAGAGGGCCATAACAATATTTATAGACTCCTCGCATCCTGGATATAAATTATTCAACTCCTACCCTCAAAATGATGCTATAGAGCACTGCACACAAAAACAACTAGTCACAGTTGTTTTCACACTAGGAACAGTTTTTTCCTGAACGCCATTACTCTCTAAACAAATAATTCCCTCAACACTGTCAAACTATTAACTAAGGCTGCATTACTATTAGTCTTCTCATCGTTCCTATCACTCCTCTACTCCCACTTATGACTATATGACTGTAACTTTGTTGCTTGTATCCTTACGATTTATATTGATATTAATTGTTTCCTGATTGCTTATTTGTACCCTATGACTATCATTAAGTGTTGTACCTTATGATTCTTGACGAATGTATCTTGGCTTTTTATGTACACTGAGACCATATGCACCAAAGACAAATTTCTAGTGTGTCCAATCACACTTGGCCAATGAAGAATTCTATTCTATTCTATTCTATTCTATTCTATTCTATTCTAAAATTAATGTGCCTATGAGTTGGGGACATCAGGTTGAACATCAAACTTACTTGGATGCAGTGGCAATGGGTGATGAAACAAGACAACACCTTGTTACTTTTCTAGAATAGAATAACAGAGTTGGAAGGGTCCTTGGAGGTCTTCTAGTCCAACCCTCTACTTAGGCAGGTAACCCTACACCATTTCAGACAAATTGTTATCCAACATCTTCTTAAAAACTTCAGGTGTTGGAGCATTCACAACTTCTGAAGGAAAGTTGTTCCACTGATTAATTGCTCTAATTGTCAGGAAATTTCTCCTTAGTTCTAAGTTGCTTCTCTCCTTGATTAGTTTCCACCCATTGCTTCAGAAGGCCCTGAAGAAATGGTTCTGTCAGGAGACTTGGGGGAATCCAAGGTGATAAGAAGTTGATCAAAATGCTTGTTTGATCTTAGTTGGTTCGGTCATGGTAGGGAGGAGGGGGAGGTTTTCAATTGTGGCTTTCCATTGCTATGTGTGAGTTAGGCAACCATAGAAATTCATTTAATAAAATAAAAAATAGATAAGAGATAGGATAATGAATGAGTGGATGTTGAATGAACATGACTGATTACAAAAATGACTAGTGACTAGGATTACAGAAGAATATTGATATGGTTCGGCCATAGAAACAGAATGAATTGCATTCTGTTACAGTCCTTTTCTGCGTTCTGCATAATATTGATTATCCCAAGAATGATGGTTATGTATATATCTGTGACAAATGTTGAGATTCATTGATTTGGATTGATTCCCTTTCCAAACACATGTCGTTCTCTCCAATTTTTCTCTCTGATAAAACACATACAGTACATTCTCCTCTGAGATTCCTGATGGCTAAATATACATTTGTTCTGCTGGCTGAAATATCTTCCAAAAATATGTTTCTGCCTGTTCTCTCGAGCCTGCCTAATATAAACTAATTTTTCTTTTTCTTTTCTCGTAAAAAGAAAATGAAAGAAAGGAACTTGTAACACATGAATGAAGGAGCTCTGGGGCTTGACTCCTTTTGTCCTATGATTATTTGTTGACACAATAAAAAACACATTAAATACTGTGTCAACATTTACTCCCTTCAGTTTTAGTAGTGTTATTATTGGATCAGCTCCTAAAATCCCCACTCAATAGGGCAATCATCATAAAACATGCAAAAAAACAGAGATTTCCATGGACTCTTACCTGCTGCAGCTAGGGCAAGATTCAAAGCTTACCCAATTCCTGTAAAACTCTCTAAATGCTGTAAATACCTTATAGCCACCATGTTCATAATTGTTATGGTTTCTGCAGTAGGAAAGGGAAATTAAAAAATTAGAAATGACAATCAGGCCAATTTAAGAGAGCAAAACCTTCGGCTGAAAACTTCTATAGATCACCCTTCAATATTTCTGGGGCAGATTAGAAGATAAAATGTTTAACATACATTAAAAGAATCCTAGCTATGTGAAACAATAAAGGGGAGAAAGAGAGAGAAAATCTATAAAATCCAACACTAGAAACCTAGCCTGCAAGCTTAAAAATGTTTTTTGCCTACAAACTGAAGTGATATTAGCAGTGTTCCCTGGATAGTATTTGTCAAACCTAAAGGTAGATAACACCAAAGTCATGAATACTAATATTATTTTTTATTAGAGGACTGCAGAAACCAAATCTTGCAACTCTGAATTCACACACAAACACACACACACACACACTGCTTTTATCCTAAAGGGAATTAGAGAGGGTCTAATCTGAGACACATTCTCAAATTACATTTCTATTGCAGACTTGGATTACTCTTATCTGACTATTGCCTTGGCTGTGGCTCTTCCTTCAGCTCCTCAAGGTTATTCTCACAGCCCATTACAGCATTCTAGAAACAGGATGATGTCTGAAAGTCCCTTGCATCCTAGTGATTGTCTTAGCTTTCAATTAAATTCATAATTCAAATTCTCTATTTGAATTATTTGATAAAGCCAATGAGAAATAGCATAAATAAAGTATGGAATGAGAAAAACATTCAACCCTGAAATAAATGTTGGTAACTTATCTCCGTGAGGGACAGACAGTCTATAGCAGTGATGGCTAACCTTTTCTGAACAAAGCATATGTGTGCTCAAACCCCCAAAATGAAGTGAGTGCCCCACCCCACACACGTTCTGCCCGATGGCTCTTGTGTGTGCCCCTGCATGTGTCCCACATCACATATGTGCATGGGACCCCCCTGCACACTCCCCACCCCCTCACACATGTGAGTATGAGGATCCCTACATGTGCCCTTGGAAATATCTCAAGAATTCACCTGAGCACTTTTAAAAAACATTTTTTAATTTTTTTAACTGAAGGGGACCCTTTGGCCCTCGCTTTTAAAGGTAATTTTTTAAAGACTTGCACCCTATGAAGATTTAATCTGATCCATACCATCACTTATTACAGACAATCAGATTACAGAAAAATGTGTTCCTTCGTGAGCAGAATAGCAAATATTTGAATTAAAACAAATATTTTAATTTTATTTTCAATGTATTCAATATATCCTTCTTAGGAAATTTAGCCCTTGTAGAGAAAGAACTTTTAGTAATGTGTTTCACAGAAGCCAGGCACCAGAGCTGTGTTTAACATGTATGTTTGTATGTATATTCTTGTCTACTATGAAATATATATCAATAACTAAGAGCTTCCCCAAAAGCTGTTGTTAGTCACAAGGGTCACTGCAATCCTCCTTTCCAAAAGGATACAACTATAAAATGTGACATTTTGTTTTGACATTGACGAGAAGGATCTGTCAGATTTGTCAAAACAACATTTCAGATTTCAAAGACTTCAAACACAGGGTGTGTGGCTGTTTCAAAGGGCTATTTCTGTTCAGGAGAACTTGGAGATTTTTATTTTGAGTTACATTAATAAATAGAATATGTTTCCTATTTATATCATTAATAGCTAAGAATTTGGAGGTTTATACATCTATGGATTGGTCAACTCGTACAGACTTTCTTAAATCTTATTCTTGCCTCAAATTGCTATCTTTAATTTGTACTTGGCATCTGAGTGGAGTGGTGGCCTAGAGGTGAAGATGCTCACCTCCTAAAAGTGACCTTTATTAAGGTCACTTAATAAAGAACTGCAGTTGCTTAAGCCTGAGTCTGCCTCATCCATTCACCCGATCTAACAGCTATTCTTTTAAATAGCAGACAATAACTATATTTCCAGAAAGCACTTCAATTTTAACAGCATCTGTACAAGTATAGTCTGAAATGTAGCACTACAAACAGTGTATATTGTCTGTACTGTTTGTTGCAAGGGGGCAAATTGTTGAGAGGCAGATATTTTCCCCTTGTTTTCCTCCCCAAAATCTAGGTGTGTCTTATACTTTGGAGCGTCTTATAGTCTGAAAAATACAGTACTTGGTATATGATATTTCCCATGTTCAAACTAGCTGGTGATTCTTGAAAAGAAAGGCAGACATTTTTTTTATTAGCTTCTTATTCAAATTTATAAATAATACAAACATTATTTCTTGAACAATTGCCCAAGTGTGGAATTTGAATGCAATATTCCCAAAGAAGTTAAGAATAATAAACAGAGGGAAAAAATCCTGGTTTGATCTTCTGACTAATAAAAGTGTAACAAAACTAGGATATCCAAACTGGGGAGCAACCTGGTCGGTTTAGAAGTTACAATAACAGAGAAAAACAAATGAAAGTCTGTGGATAGTCTGTGAGAGAAAGTTTAATCCAAAACTACCCAGAAGTCCTAGGTGTGCCTTTTCAAAAATAAGTCCCACTAAGATTGAGATATTTACATCTGGATAGGTGCCTTATGTTGGAGTCCTGTTCCTATTTACTATAGAACAAATAGCATGGACTTAGTTCGCTTTTACAGTTCTGTGAAAAAGAATTTTCCCTCTTTCAGATTTCTTTTGGGAGGGGAATATTTACATATATTTGGTTCTGAATTCCATGGTCCTACTGGGACATAAAAGGATTCTGAATAAATAAAGTTGGTGCTTATTCCATTTATTCCATAAAGTCATTGAATATGTCATGAGCTGGTAACTGTCTATTAGACTCAAAAATTGGCCGCAACACCTTTAGTTGCAATAACTGTAAGCAAAAACTTTCTGAATCCATGATATATTACTGTGTGGGAATTTTAGCCTATTCATCCATGGCCCTTCAACTCAGACGCATTTTAAAGTTATCTAGAATGAACTCCTTGTTTCAGGTTCCAATGCAACATGTCTGTGAAGTTTACATCTGGATTTTGAGTTGGTCAAAATTACCCATTCTCTTATGGATTTTCTTAAACATTTTGAGGTCGTTACTTTGCTGCATGATCTACTTCTGCTTCAGTGCAGCTAACGAAAAGATGGCATCACATTATCTTGTAAAATTATGTGATGCTTCCTTCAAGAATGACAAGTTAGCCAAGATCTGAAGCAGCAGAAAAACCACAAACTGAGGCATTACTATCTCCATGATTGTCAGTTGATGAGTTCTAATTGTGGAATGCAGTGTTTAGTTTCTGCTAGACAAAACAACACCCATGTAGCCCCAGAAGTTCCATTTTTGACTCATCTGCACATAGAATATTTTCCCCAAAAAATGGAAAAGTCATCCAAGTATGTTTTGGCAAACTTGAGATGAACCTCAATATTCTTCTTAGTGAGTAATGGCCTTTATCCACACTCTTTCGTGAATCCCAGAATTACTCTGTGTTTTTTTTATTGTAATATCATGAACATCGACTTTAGCCAAATACAGTCCTGCAGATCCCTGGATGCTCTTTAGGGTCTCTTTGTGATTTTCTAAATGATTATATGCTGGTTAAGTCTGTAGAGAAGTCATGGTTGTCCCAAAAGTGCTTTTTCAGGATGCAACTGGAGTTTCCTGTTCATTGTTTTATGTGCTGGTTATTTTGAGTGGTAGTAATAGACCACTATGATCAAGATTATCTATTGTTCCAAATAACTGGGATGAGAACTTCACTGTGACAAGGGAGTGAAAGTTTAGGAAATTTGTATAGTCTGCACTGATCATTACTATGTGTTAAAGGAGGAGTGTCAAACTCAAGGCCCGGGGGCCAGATCCAGCCCATGTGGTGCTTTGATCTGGTCCGCGGGGCCACCCTAGAAACATCAAAGGACTGGGTGCAGTGCCTCTGTCAGTGAAAATGAGTTCCCAAGCTCTGTTTTCGGCTGCAAAGGCTTCCTACAACCTTCTGCCAGTGAAAATAGAGCTCCGGAAGGCCGCACGCAGCCCTCCCAAGCTGTTTTCACTGGCAGAGGGTTGCAGGAGGCTGTGGCAGCAGAAAACGGTGCTCAGGAGCCCATTTTCACTGGCAGAGCACTCAGATCACCACAGGAGTCACCGACACAAGTTACATTGAGCTGGCCATGCTCGCCCTGGCCATGCGTTCCCCCCCTCCCACCTGAGGTCAAATACAACCCTGATGTGGCCCTCAATGAAATCGAGTTTGATACCTCTGTCCTAAAATATTCACAAGTGTGCTATTTATTCCTTTAATTGAACTATTGAACTAGGCAATCCTTTTTTGCACTAGACATCATATGTTGGGTGACTTTGTTAGTGAAATTAATGAAACAAGCATCAACTGGTGGAGTCATTTGTTCATTCAGTTTTCCTTTAGAAACAAGTTTGGGAGGGGGAAGAAGGGTTATTATCCAAGCTTTGCTCCTTTTGTACATATGCTGAGACTTCTCACAGATATTGAAAAATTGTGGGACTCACTTAAGCCACAATAGTCATTTTGCCATTTTGATAAAAGCCTGTGATCTTGCAAATGTTTCCATTGACATTGACTGAATGTCTCTTAACATTCAGTAGAAAATAATTTTGCAAAAGTTCAGAAAATCCAAAAGAAAAAAAACTGTAGCTGAATATGTAGAGGTTTGCATTGTAAGAGCTCCTATGTTTGCCTTTTTGAAGAGTCATTCCAATACTCCTAAACTTGGTCTATACTGTCTGGCGAATTTAGAAATTGTAATCCAACACATCTGGACCACATCAAGTGGAGGAAGGATGATACAGAATGGGGGGAAAGTTTATAAAACAATTCACAAAGTTATCTCTTTACTTGTTCTGCTTTATGTGGTACATTTCTATAAATATAGTCTAGCCAAACCACATTACATAATTATGAATATGACACATGAGAAGGATGGAAGGAGAGAAGGAAGGAAAGATGGACGCAGGATAATTCAATAGGCATGTGTTTGGTGTGTGTGTGTATGTATGTCTCTCTGTGTGTGTGTGTGTAAGAGAGAAAGAATGTGTGTGTGTGTATGTGTGTGTGTGTGTGTGTGTGTGTGTGTGTGTGTGTGTGTGAAAAAGAGAGACAATAAGTCATTGTGTGTGCCTGTGTGTGTGAGTGAGTGAGTGAGAGAGAGGGGGGCAGGCAAGGAGGCAAGGAGGGAACATATTATTTCATTGGATTGACACATCAAGCCAAGATTTTAAACTGTGGTTTGCTCCATAAACATAATGATAAGTTTTATATAAAATAATGTAAATTCTCCTGGTTTGACTTCTGGTCCCTTCTAAACCCAGCCATGTCATTTTCTTGGCAGAAGTAAGGAAGCATTTGGTCCCTGCATTTTTCTTTCTTTTTTTTCCTTTCCAATCATCTTACTCTCAGCCCTGCTAGGTAGAACAAACCAAAGCAGGAAATCAACTCCACAGGAAGACTAAAAGTTGTTTTCTTGAGAGTTGTTTCATAGAACAGAGAGGTGGGAATGTCAGGAGAAACGTAATAAACTTTCATAAATTATATGCCCTGGAGATGGCTTATTTAAGAAGTGTTTGTGATAAAATCAAAGGGAGTTCAGGTCAAGAATGGATGTGTGATGAATGAACGTAGATGGTCCAAAACTGAATGGTCAGCGCAGAAGCAGCATGTTGAAGAGATGTGATCATATAGAGTGAATGGATGAGGACCAAGCTGCAGAATCAATCATGAAGGATGAGCGAACGGTGTCAAGAGGAGAAGGAAGTCTGGGGAAATCATGGCTGGATAGAGGTGAAAAGTTGAAAGAACAAAGGATAATGTACAAACATGAAGAGTTTACAAGGATAGGTAAAATGAACGATGCAGATATATCTGGCTTTAATTCTGTTTCAGATTCTTTTCTTCTTTTTAGGTCTTTAGTTACTTGTCTTAGTACTTCTTACTTCTCCTATTTTTCACTTCACAAAACATTGGTGCATCAAAAGATAATAGCATGATAAAGATACATTTCATTTCTATGGTCATTGGAAGGTATGTATCAGATCATTACCTTGCCTTTATTACTTTATAAATAATTCAAAGCAGCCACCCTACATAATACAGATAGTCCTTTACTTACAACAGTTCGTATAGTGACCGCCCAAAGTTACAACAGCACTGAAAAAAGTGACTTACAACCGTTCTTCACTCTTACAACCATTGCAGCATCCCCATGGTCATGTGATTTACATTTGGATGCTTGACAATTGACTCACATTTATGACGATTTCACTGTCCCAGGCTCATGCGATTCACCTATAGCAACTCCTGACAAACACAGTCAGAATCTGGGGAAAACAGATTCACTTAACAACTGTGTTACTAATTTAACTTTAACAACTGCAGTGATTTGGTTAACAAATGTGGCAAGAAACGCTGTAAATTGGGGCAACAGTCAAATTCCTAACTTAGCAACATAAATTCTGGAGTTAATTGCAGCCGTAATTCAAGGACTACCTGTGCTTCTTTGTTGTCCTATTTTCCCACAACAATGCTGTGCGGTGAGTTGGCTCAGTGAGATTGACTGGTCCAAATTCACCCTTCTGGCTTTCAAGTCTAAGGAGAGACTAGAACTCACTGTCGTCTAATGATTGGCCAAAATTACTCAGCCATCTTAGATGCCTAAGGAAGGACTAGAACTCACAGTCCAATTGTTTCTAGCCTGGGGCCTTAACCACTAGAATATACCAATTATTTTCCTCAAAATCACACTTCACACTTGAGAATCAAAGTATTTTATATTAATACTATAGAGTAAAGCCTAGGATTTTCCACCAATATTATTTAGGAAGGGTACAAGCAGCTCAAAGAAAAGTTTTACCATTCATGATTAAGAATGTATCGCCTTAATAGTATTTAATGCAGACTAATTTATTATCCAGTTATGATATAAGATCAAAGAATTGAGAATAAAATAAAGGAAACAGAGGGGGGGAATTTTCTAATGTTCCCACCTGCAATTTTATAGCTTTGCATAATTAATTTTTTTTTTCTTTGCTGACTCAAATTGTCTCTGTTAGCAGGAATATGTAGGATGATCCCAGTTCTACAGGTCTGTTTACTTTTGTCTCTTCCGCATTGCAATATATTTTAGTTAGGAGTTAAAGGCAGCTAAGTACTATTGTTACAAATTTGAGGATTTAATCTCTGGTATAAAATTTTGCTTTGGTTTGAAACAATCCTTAGAGCTTATTTTAGAAATATGGAAATTGTTCTGTTTAAAATTATTTTGGCTCCTTTCCCAGAATAGAATCCTTCAAAACACTTCAAATGGAAAAGAGAGAGGGGAAAGGGAAGAGGGAAAGGATTTCATGTCTTTAAATGAGATAATTCTTGATTTCTTTTATGGAAAATCTATTCATATGGAAAAGATTCATAATTCAGTGATAGCTATCCCGGCAATTTGAAAATTGTCAAAAAGGCATGGAGAATTATTCTTTGGAGAAAGTGGGCTGTGACAAGAGCGGGGTTTTGTTATACAGGTGGATGGGGGAAGATTGTTATTGTTTTTTCATGTAGTTTAGGCAAGTATATTGGAAAGTTTCATTGATTTTACATTATGATAGCTTTCCAATTATATCCTACCCTTTCTTTCTCAAAGAAATAAAGAGAGCATCTTGGATTTTTCTATTCATTTACAGATCCCTCGTATCCTGAACATAAATTGTTTCAACTCCTGCCCTCAAAATGACGCTGCACATGAAGACAACTAGACACAAGAACAGTTTTTTTCCCCAAACGCTATCACTCTGCTAAACAAATAATTCCCTCAATACTGTCAAACAATTTACTAAGTCTGCATTACTATTACTATTAGTCTTCTCATTGTTCCTATCACCCATCTCCTCCCACTTATGACTGCCTGACTGTAACTTGTTGCTTGTATCCTTACGATTTATATTGATATTGATTGTTTCCTGATTGCTTATTTGTACCCTATGACTATCATTAAGTGCACCTTATGATTCTTGACAATTGTATCTTGTCTTTTTATGTACCCTGAGAGCATCTGCACCAAAGACAAATTCTTTGTGTGTCCAATCACACTTGGCCAATAAAGAATTCTACTCTATTCTATTATCTCTACAAAACAACTATAAGTTGGGTTGGGCGCAGACATTGGGACTCATCCAAAGGTACAGGTAGTCCTCGACTTATGACCACAATTAAGCCCAAAATTTCTGTTGCTATGCAAGATAGTTGTTAGGTGATTTGGCCCCATTTTATGGCTTTTCTTGCCACAGTTGTTAAGTGAATCATTGCAGCTGTTAAGTTAGTAACACAATTGTTAAGTAAATCTGGCTTCCCCATTGTCAGAAGGTCACAAAAGGGGATCACATCACCATGGGACACTAAAACATCATAAATATGAGCCAGTCTCTGAATATCGCTCATGTGACCATAGCGATGCTGCAATGGTCATAAGTGTGAAAAACAGTCATAAGTCATCTTTTTCAGTGATATTCTAACTTCAAAAAAATCACTAAATTAATATTTGAAAGCCAAGGACAACCTCAACTTACTGAGGTTTATTTTCAAGTGGGAACCTATTTTTCTTCTCCTGGCACATTTAAGCAATGGTATGAACAACCCCAGCAAAATGAGTCCAATCCTTTACTGAGTATTATCCTTCAAATAATTACTTAATTTAGGGGAAAGAGATTCACTGCTGTAATATGTAACCATCTAAGGAAAGTAGAGAACTTTGGCATCTGATAGCTGATTTTTTTTCCTGCTGTGTTCCAGGAACATAAGCAGGTGCTGCAGCTACTTACATGTAGAACAGGGGTATCAAACTCAAGGCCCACAGGCTGAATCTAGCCCACAATGTGGTCAGATCCGGCCCACAGGATCTTCCTGGTCTACCCAATATGAAGAGGGAAGATCAGGCCAGCGTGGCTTTGGCCCGGTCTACTCAATGCGAAGAGGAAACATTCTAGCAGTTTGGGGAGTGGCATCAAGCTGGCCGACCCCGTTGGCCACACCCATGTCTACCCAGTTGGCTACACCCACCCAATCAGCTACACCCACCGGGCCCTTTGAGGTCAACCAAAGCCCAAAGAAATTGAGTTTGACACCCCTATGTAGAAGAACTGGTTTTTGGAGATGATCATCTATTTTAGACTTTGGCATGCTTGCTGCAGAGATGACCATTACTGCAGGCTGCAGGACACAGTTAATGATGTGTGCACTAGACTTCTTCAGTTTATGGTCAATAAATCAATCAGAATAGACCTGGAAGGGAGATTGGAGGTCATCTAGGCCAATTCCCTGCTCTAGCAGGAAACACTATATAATTTAAGAAAAGTGGCTGTCCAGTCTTTTCTTAAACACCTCCAGTAATAAAGCATCCACAATTTCTGAAGGCAAGGTGTTCCACTGGTTAATATTTCTGTTAGGAAGTTTCTCCTTAATTCCAGGTTGCTTCTTTCCTTGATTATTTTCCATCCATTGTTTCTTGCCTTGCCTTCTGATGCTTGGAAAATAAATTGACCCCTTCTTTGTAGCAGCTCCTTAAATATTGAAATTCTGCTATCATGTCACCCCTAATCCCTCTTTTCTCTAGAGTAGCCAAAACCAGTTCCTGCAACTGTTCATATGTTTTGGTCTCGAGGCCTTTCATCATCTTAGTTGTTCTTCTCTGCACTTTTTCCAAAGCCTCAGCATCTTTTTTGCAATGTGCCGATGACCAAAATGTGGTCATGGAATCATAGTTGGAAAATTCCATCTCTGTGGCCATGCCAGCTGTCACCCCAGCCCAGCTGCCCTACGCATGTGCGCATGCATCCTGCCACCCATGTGATTTTGCGGTCCCTGCTGTGCATGCAAAACCCCAAAATGCAATGCTAGCACCCCCTGCATACGTGTCCCCCCACCCCGCACCCTGTTTTGGGCCTGGAAAGCCAGCCTGGAAGTCAAAATGGGTGAGGGAGGGCGGGACACATGCGCGGAAGGTGCTGGCATTGCATTTTGGAGTTGCGCACATGCGCTTTGGGCACTCAGCACCAAAAAGGTTAGCCATCTCTGATTTAGGGCAATGAATCCAACTTTTAGCCAAGGCTAGGAATCCAAATGAAAGCATCTCAGACAGATGTCTGTTTAACTTTTCTTTGAATTCACTGGCGAAAGGAGAGCCCAGCCCCTCTCTGCACAGTTGGTTCCAGGGTTCAATTGCTATATCATTGGGAAGGTTTTTTTTTTAAAAAAACCCATTACTCTTCATTCCGTACTCTGGAGTGACAGGCTAGATCTTGACCTTCTTTCATCTTATATCCTTTCAGGTATTTGAAGCGTGCTATCATAATCCCCCCTTGGTTATCTTTTGCCCAAGGCTAAACATACCATGGAGTCCTTCAATCTCTCTTCAAAAGGCTGCTTTCAGTCCCCTGATCACTGCTGCTACCTCTCTCTGACCCTGCTGTAATTGCTCTGAATCTTTACAACAGAATAATGCTCAGACTTGAGGTGGGTCTGACAAAAATAGAATAAAGTGGACTAATTATTTATCATGATTTGTAAATCATATTTCTGTTGATACAGCCTAATGTTGCATTTCCCTTCTTTTAATCACATGATATTGTGGTTTGTATTCAGTTTGCAAAATGTAGATGAGTTTTTGCAAGTACAAACACCAGTCCAGGTATCTACCATGTTATACCATGTTTATTTATTTATTTAACTTTTCAATGGTTTCCATTACATTATATGTATGTATGTGTGTGTGTGTGTGTGTGTGTGTGTGTGTATATATATCCAATTTTTATTACTTAATAAGTAACTCAATGTGGTGAATATTCTTAATAGTCTTTCCTGCTTCTATTTTCCCCACAACAACATCCCTGTGGGGTAGGTTAGGCTGTGAAGAGAGACTGCCCCAAAGTCACCTAACCAACTTTCATGCCTAAGAAGAAACTAGAGCTCCCACTTCCCTGGTTTCTAGGCTAGATCTTAAACCCTAGGCACCTAATATAGAAAATATAGCCATTTCTATCCTATTTTTTAATGTTATTTCTATTTCATAAAGAATTAGCTATCCCACCCAATTTTCTATCATCTAGCTAGCTAGATTTCTAGGTAGCTAGCTAGCTAGTTATCTATCTTTCTAGCTATCTAGCTACCTAATATATTGGCTGACTATCTTGCCAGAATAACTTATGACTGATATATGAATAATTTGATAAGCATTCCCTCCTTCTCTTTATCCAAATTGTTAATGAATATCTTGAAATGTAGCATTAAAGTAGAGGCATTACACTTGATATGCCTCTCAATCTGACAAGCGACCATTGATAAAAATACTTTCAATAAGATTGCCACCTCACTTAGCTTGATGCCATAAACTCATACATATCTAACTTAGAAATTAGTAGATCATGAGGTCCAGTACTTTGTCAAAAAATCAGGTAAAATCAAGATAAATTATGCCTCTGCTGATAATGTCAATTAGAGCTGGGGTCCACAACCTCTGGGCTGTGGACTGACACTTGTCTGTGGCATAACAGAAGTACACACAAGCAAAGCCCCATCTACAACA
This sequence comes from Thamnophis elegans, assembly GCF_009769535.1. NCBI lineage: Eukaryota > Metazoa > Chordata > Lepidosauria > Squamata > Natricidae > Thamnophis > Thamnophis elegans. The sequence goes on along the minus strand of NC_045548.1, from coordinate 62,660,371 downwards.
GTGGTGGGTTCCTACCGGTTCGGACAGATTCGGCCAAACCGGTAGTAGTTTGGCAGCCTGGATTGCTGGAACCATCAGCAACCGAGGCCTGCCACATGCCCAAACCAGTTCTCTTGGCAGCGCCATAGATTCTGCTATCTTGTTTTTTGCTTCTGCTCATGCGCAGAACAATTTTTATTGCATTGCGCATGTGCGTGCAGCGCATCCCCGAATAAACCAGCAGTAGTGCCTGCCGGAACCCACCCCCGATCTACACATGTACAAAATGTAGGCAGTGTATAAAACCACGCCCCCTCTGGTCTACGGAAAAAACCTATCTCCATGGAACCAATCCCTGTGCCCAAAAGGATGGAGGCCACCGTATTAGAGGACTTACATAAAAATATTGAGATACAGTTAGCATAACAAGATGTTTTCCTGACAAATCCATGCTAACTTTAGATAAGGAACACTTCAATTTTTAGGGTCTTTAGAAATCACCATCCTTATGATCTATTGTAGAATTTTCCCAAATATTAATATCAGGCATGCTGGTTTTGTCATTTGTCGGAATTTCCTTTTTCCTCTTGTTTCAGATAGGGACATTTGCTTTCTTTCAGTCATCTGGCACTTTATCATTTCTCCAAGAAAGCAATGGTCAGGCAGATCCTCCACATTCAATATTCTAGCATGCTTTCATGTGGTCCAAAAATTTACATTCATTTTAAGTAATGTAAGCTTGTCCTTTGCAGTTTCCTGGTTGTATAGTAATTGTTTTTTTGAGATAAAACGGAACTAAAATAAGCTCTGCCTATTAGCATTTTACATTCTTTACTGAGAAGCTGGGATGAAAAAGTTGTTTATATTTTGAAAGTACCTAAAGAAGCCCTTCTTATTCTTAGCATCCATCTATATTCTTCCTTTGTGACTTTCCATATGTGTCCATATGAACATTCTGAATACACGTTCCAGTTCTTATTAGGTGAAATCATATCCCCATGACATCATCCAGCTATCTCAGGTCACAATCCCAAAATAAAACCTTTGTGGTTAACAATATTTGCATAGTTAGTCACTGAGTAACAGTTCCCTGAACTTTAAGCATCCTTCTGATACCTTTTTAGCCTCTGTTGATTCAATAGCAACTAATCTTTGCACTATCCTTCATACTTTTACATATTAGCAGGAAGGAATAAACTGCCATTGGACTTGATAAATCTTGAAAATGTTTTGTCAGGTCCTTAATCCTGGCTTCTAGCATGCAGCAAAATTTATGAACTATTAGATCTGGCCAACATAGGTCAGTTTGAATTCCTCCTAGAAAAGAATTAATAACAAGCATAATTCTTCTTTTTGTGTTGTATGGGGGCACAGCTGCATCCTCTCTCCCTTTTAGGGCTCTATTGTCTGGTTTCTTGTTTTGCATAGTTTCTTTTTCTTCCTCTGAACTCTGTTTTAGCCTTTTGTGTGCTAGAGTCTAATAATTGTGTCTGAATTCCAGCAATGCAAAATATCTTCTCCATCTTTTGCTAATCCATTGGATTTGATCCCGTGTTTGCCTGACTTCCTTATAGTTGATTGTTTCTTTTTTTAACTCATAAACGTTATTGGAATTTTAGAACAGAATAAAAATGAAGAAGAACTAATATTTAGAACGAAAAAAGGAGGAAAGACGAAGGAGAAAAGAACAAAGGCAAAAGTGCAGAATCAAAGGATGCAAAAATGATTATAAAGAAGTGACTTCCAATTTTCTTTTACAGCAATTATAAGCATAAATTTAAATCAACATTTTGATTTATGAGGGTTATAACATTGTTTACGTTTTTTCAATAATTATTTTGATTCTAATCATCTAAACCATATGGCTTAACTTCACATTTTTTTTGTTTCCCATAAAATGTCAGCAAGTGGCTTCTAGTCATCACTAAATTTAGACAATGTCCAATCTCTAATTAAAGCAATTTATTTATTTATTTTCCCCCTTTGTGTAAATTTGTGCATATTATAGTCTTTCTGCAGTTGTCTTATATAAAAACAAAGTTTCATGATTTCCCCCTCTATCTGCTTTATCCATCAATTCCCACCACACTCCAGGGGAAAGGATACTGCAAAATCCCCATCCTCCCCACTCCTGGGTGAAGGATACTCAAAATCCCCATTCCCACCCTTCTCTGAGGCCAGCCAGAGATGGTATTTGCCAGTTCTCCAAATTATTCAAAATTTCCGCTAGCAGTTCTCCAGAACCTGTCAGAACCTACTGAATTTCACCCCTGTTATGTCCCCTTTTTTGATCTGATAAATAAACCCTGGTGCTTTTTCATGTACTGTGGTTTAGCCATTTGACTGTCTTGATCCTTTGACATTTCCTCCAATGGGTTTGCTTTTGCTACAAATATATCACAGGTTGTTTTCAGACAGGAAGATAAACATTACAGGTCACAATTGCACATTTGTGTCTATCCATCTTCCTTTTTCCAGAAGAAAAGTTTTCATGTCTTCTTCTTTCTCGGGCTTTCATGTTAGCCAGGTGTGAACTCTTGGCTTAGAAAAGAGGGGAAAAAAACATTTAAAAGGAGTTCTTTTGAAATAAGTATCAGGAAGTAAAATCTTGGCCATGTAGTTCAGACAAGTATGGGATTTTGTGAATTCGGAGCTTCTTATCATTTGCCTCCAAAATGTTACCTCTGAAAAGACCTTCTCTGTGTATAATGTTGGAGACAAGATCTTCTATGGCTAAAGCCAAAAACCTTATAAACAGAAAGGGACAGTAATGCATCATCCTGTTTCCCAAGAAAGTGAAAAAACTTATCCTAGCTATATGTCTAAAATAACTACATACACTTTCTACAGATCTCCAAATTAATTTTTATTGTGGGACTCTTCCTCTTGTAGGAAGTTAGCACGCACTCCTCTCCTAGGAAAATGAGATATTTTAGGAAATGTTAAAAGGGCAGAATATTTACCCTAAAAGGGAGGCAGCCCCCCCCCACCCCGACCTTTGTCAATGGGCCATTAAGGCCTTAGCTAGTCTATTCTACATAACAAAGAGCCATAGTAGGAATTGCTCAAAGCTCTCTACCCATCTCAACATATGGCACCTAGGAAGATTACATCATCCAGCAAGGCTCAACCAAGCCTAGGACTCAGGACAGCCTACAGTGTTGCCCCTGCATGGCCCCCATGAGAGTCTGACAACCAATCAGAATACAAGCTCAAATTCAAAAGCCCAGAGAGGGTATAAAATTCAGGCATTCTTAGCATCTCTTCCCTTCCCCCCCCCCCCACAGGACCTCAAACCATGTGGTCCTATCCATCATCAATAAACCTTCTTTCCAAGCAACTTCCATGAATCTAGTGTCTTTTTTCCCACTTGGAACTGAACCCAGATAGACATTTCTTCCAAAACTCTCTTCCTTGGCCCTTCTTATAATTACCATCTTCTAGCAGTTTTTTTTTCAATCTTGAAGCTCTTTCTTTCATACTTCATAGATCCTTGGAATTCAAATAACTTCCTAGTTCTTTATTCCTTAAGACCCCATTTTCCTTGTGTCCCAAAGTGCAAGGCTCTTTGCCTAGCACATAGTTCCCCACTGTTGAGGGGAAGTTTGACTACCCTTTAAAAGGCTTGTGCCTTACATCAACATAATAAGATGGCTGGGGGAAAACATAGGCTTCTTGGATTGTCTTCCCCATTCCCCCCTTTTTCTTACATCTCAAAATTGAGATGCTTTTATTAGTGCTAGGTTTCCTATGTGGAAGGAAACTTAAATGCATCATTTTTATGCTGGCTGTGCACTCCCCCACCCCCCACTCCAATCTCCCGCAGTATTAGGCCACTCTCTAATCAGGGTATCTGCCCTTGTTTTGCTGCTCGGGACTTCATGTCTTCACCTCCAGTTCTCCATTGCTGATTCCTGTGCTTTGGGAGGAGTTTGCAGAGATATTAACTCCTGTGTAGTCTGTGGCTAATTAGGCCACTTCCCTGCTATTGCCCTACGTCTCACATTATGTATGTCAGAGGTAGGGCAATATCCCTGTCTTTTACATACCTTGGGTTTGGTTCTCTCTACCAAGAAATTCACTTCTCTTCTGTTTCTCCTGAGGATACATTTTAAGATCAAAATCACATTCTTCTTTCTTTCTGGCTTCATATTCTACCTACACTTCCCTCTGCCTTACACTTAGAGCTACCAAATAAATGTCCCCATTACTATCAGAGGACAACAAAGATACAGAAATACTAGCTTTTCACTCTACTCTAGTGATTACCCAGAATTTTACAACCCCCAGAGAGTAGGTGAAGATACAACAATATTATTTTGAAGATGGTTCACAGTTTTTCTTTGTAAGTTCCTTAGTTTTCTTGTATCTAAGTGCTAGGCTCTTATCTCTGAATAGATACCTAGACATTACTCAGTCTATCTTTTATGAAAAATTTTCCTACCAAGGTGCTCATTTTCTTTGTGAATTAGTGTCAAGATTCAGGAGGACCTTAATGATCTGACACAGTAGGTAGAAAATAGCAAGGCGAATTGCAACAGGAACAAGTACAAACTTCTCCATTTGAGTATGAAAATACTAACACTTCAACTTATCCCCTGAGACTCTGATTCTTGAATTCCTAGCCCTGGACTATTTTAGTTGTATACAGGAAGGAAGGACTTTATAACATGATACTTATTGGAGGAGACAAGGGGTTACTATAGGACAGTGGTTACGAGGAATCTTGCTTTGGTTATTTCTCCTCCACCCCATACATGAACACTTGCAAATGTGACCTTTTACTTAGGTTTAATGCCAGTGCTGCCTATCGGAATAAAACTTACATTTTAGGGATGTGGAACAAGCACGTAGGGATCCAGTAACCAGGTTAATTGAACTACCAATCTAATCAATTCTGATCACTTTGAATGTTGGAGGAAAAGGATAATGTTATATGGAGTACCAAGCACAATTTGGTGGAGAATTGTAACTGGGAACTCTTTTGTGTATTTGCTCCCAGCTGAGGCGATGAGTCAGCTGTCCTCCTAACTAACCCTATCTTAGGTCTACATCAATAGTGGGATTCAATTTTTTTTTACTACTGGTTCTGTGGGTGTGGCTTGGTGGTGTTAGCCCTCATGCTGACATTCGTAGGGTAGCAGTTTTTCCGTGGTGCTGCTACCTCCCAACCTCAGAAGGGCTTCCATGCCAACGCCGGGAACGCCACACTTGCTCGGCCATGCTTACATGCCGCCAATCCCAACGCTGCCACTAACACCGCTGGGGTCGCCACGGAAGCCCTTCCCCTCATCTCTCTGATGTCGGTGGAGCCTGTAAGAACCTCCTGGAGAGCAGCTGCATTTCAGAGCCTACTCTGAAGTAACTCTTCTACTTGGGTCTAGCTGCCTACTCTGAAGTAACTCTTCTACTTGGGTCTAGCTGCCTACTCTGAAGTAACTCTTCTACTCGGGTGCAGCCAATAGGGAAGGAGGCAATGATGACACTGAGTGGGGGTGTGGCTGAGAGTGCCTGTGGGTCATGGTGATGGTGCTGGTGATTAGGGGCATCATTTGGGTAATTGGGTGGATTGTGGATGGAACTGGGTGAGGTAATGGTATATATATGGTGATGGGGTTAACTTTGTTAGAACTGACTTGGATTTGCTTACCTTTGTATCATATAGTCATTTAGTGCTGGTTATCACATAGTTTCTTAGATAGAGATAAAGTTTTTCACCAAACAAACTGATTTTCTGTTTATTTTCAAAGTGAACACTGGAACATGACAGGTAGTTTCATAAATGGGAAAAACATCACAAAACATCACATGATGGCAACATGACATGGTGAGTTTGACACCCATAGTCTACATAGTACAAAGGAAAAACTCATCTCCATTTTTAACTGAAGTTCCTCAAGGAGAGCTGCAGCATCTGGAAAGCTAGCTTTGAATCTCCCCATCATCTCAAGCCTTTCCTTATTCTGGGAAACTTCTTGGAGTTATCTTGGGCCAGGATTCCTTAACTGACTTGACTTCCTGGACAGAAGCTTGTCAAAGTCCTCCCCATAATTGGACTTGCTATTGCAGCCCCAGGGAAGATTCTGAATTGAGCCTGACTTCTCCAATGGTCATCTTAGACCTTACAAGCCCACCCTAGCTTGGCTCATGAAGTAGCCTCTGATGAGTTGGTTTTCCCAGCCTGGAAGAGTCATCTTGCTTCACTTGATCAGATGAGGCCGTACTATGCAAGAGAATGTCATACCATTATCCAATGTGTGAAATAGTCTGAATCCCCAGTTCTTGAAGGTTTGTGGCTTGAGGAAGACTTAAACCAAAAAACATCGATGAACAACTATTGATAAGGATATCCTACTTCGACCAACTGATTACCACCCATTCTCAAGAACAGGGACATGAGACAAAAAGTATTTATTTCTTTTCCCCCTCACTTCCTGGTCTATTTTATTGGCTTTTGCATACACCTTAGATTGCTTCTCAGCCGCCACCACTCTTTTCATTTTTCTTCTTTTCCTCTTCTTTTCCTTTTCCTCTTCCTCTTTTCCCTCCAGTTTTTGATCTGTTAACAATATACAAGCTGGATTTTCAGGCCTTCTTTCTCTTTTTCTATTTCAGGATTCCATCTCTCCCCATCTCTGTGGCTAAAATGATTGCACACAACCTGTACTTTCTTTTAAAAACTGAGGGGCATGTATTTCCATTTTTACTAGCCAAGGATTAAGCACTGCTGTTCTCTCAGTATTGTTTCTTGTTTTAAAAGTATTTTCCCACTGGATGTACTCATTCAATGATGCTGCTTTTCTTTTCATTACCATTCTCTGCCAGTATCAGTTTCCTCACTATTTACTTCAGGTTGTGAAATAGTTATTTCTCAGAACCATCTATGATTTCAAATAATATTTCACCAGTGAATGAAATTTTCCAGTTAAGTTGCTTCCCATTGACCATTTCCCACTGAATTTGTTACATTATTTTATTATACTGACCCTCAATAAAATCTAACCCCTTTTGTTAATAAGTGTGTAGTTATTATATTTCCCTCCAGGATGCATTGTTTTAAGTTTTCTTTCAGTAAAAATTGACTGCTCATTAATGAAGGTCCTACCTAACTAACCTACTAGATGTCAGGGTTCCAAGTAATACATCCATAGCAAACAAAACTCCAAAGCAGGTAGATTCCTCAAAGATATTATTGGATATATCATATTGGCACCACCTGGTGAAAACTGACTCTGAAAGTTCCCGCAGTTTTCACCTAATTAAAAGTAAATGTTTTCTCCCTTCCCCAAACAATTAGTCACATAGTCCAATCAAAGTCTCACCCAGTTGCCTGGTAACTTCACTCCTCCTCTCTCTGGCCACCTGTGGGAATGTCCTTGGTTCCCAAAAGTAAGTATTTTGTTTTGGCTACAAAACACCAGCTATTTCTACTCCCCCTCCCTATCCCTCAGCTTCAGTGTGGCAACACTGAAGCTTTAAAATGTCTTCAACCAGGCCAGCTTCAGGGTTGACACTAGAGGTTTTGAGGGTATTAATAAAAATATGGATAAGGGCATAAGTTTTTTAGCATTTTTAACATTCTTTAATATTTTCTGCTTTCTAGCTAATCTAAATAGTGTGGTACAGCAGGTTCCCCTCCTCACTGTTTGCTTACCTTTGCAGGCATGCTCAGTAGCAGGCTCTGCCCACTCGCCCGTACATCATTTTGATGCTCTATGTATGTGCAAAAGGTCCTGCGCATGTGTGGAGGCATACATGCTCACATTGCTACTGGACCGGTAGCAGAGATAAGTGAATTTCACTCCTGAGTTGAATACTGGGGCCAAAATTCCTAACTATGAATGCAAATATAGGATCAGAGTTAATAGTAATGAATGAAGAAAGAGATCTTGGAGTAATGATAAATAGTCCCCCCAAAAAGGCATAAACACGGTGTGCATCTAGTGTAAGAAAAGACCAACAGTTGTTAGAATAAGAAATGTTGGTGTTGAAAATAGTGTTGAAAATAGAGATGTCAATATTATAATGTCCTTATATAAATCAATGATGAAACTGCATCTAAAATATTGTGTGCAGCCCTGGTTGCCACATCTGAATAAGGTGAGGTTAGAGAAGGTTCAGAGGAGGGCAACTAAGATGTTGAAAGGGCTGGAACAGCTTCCCTATGAGGAAAGGTTGCAACATTTGGGGCTGTTTTAGCCTAGAAGTGAGAGGGGACATGACTGACGTGGGCAAAAGAATACATGGTGGACAAGGAGAAACTACTTTGGTAGAGCCAGAGATCACCCAATGAAATTGAATCCTGGGAGATTTTTTTTTTACACAACACACAATTAAACTTGGAATTCATTTCTGGTTACCAATTTGGCTGACTTCAGAAAAAGATTGGACCAATTCATGAATGACATGGGAATCAATGGCTCCTTGAGCCACTCCACATAATGGCAGTGTGGCATCCTCTAAAGGGCATCTACTGGAAGACTAGAGGGTTTCCTTATGTAGTAGTTGGCCATGAGAGAACAGACTGCTGGACTAGGTAGATTGATCAAGCAGGCAAATGCATATGTCCTTATGTGTAGACACCATTGGTATTGCTGGTGTTCAGGAGTCCTGAGCAAGTTGCTCTCAGAGTGGGATCCCATACAACTTCCTGGGAGATATCTACCCCAATTTCTCAACCTCCAATTCTCTCCGTCTGGGATTTTCTTTGTTCCATTCTTAGTTCTATTTGGGTTCTTTTTCTTCTGCCCCAGAGAATTTCTAAGGGACAGTGCAGAAGAATGAGGAGGAGCAAGACCTGACCTTTATTTGCTTGGCAAATAATTAGTTATTTAAATTGACTGTTGTGTAATGCTGAATTTGATAATTCTTCATACATTGGGTACAGACTGCTTGTCTGCCAGAAACAGAAGTCTCTCCCGCTACCATTGATTTCAACCAATTCATAGCAGATTACCATAAAGCCTGGTAAATGGTGATTTACAGCACCATGGAAAGCTCCAGATGAGCAGCTTATTCCAGTTGAGGTCAATTGTGGCCTTATAAGTCCTTCCATCAGGACCTTTTCAAAAGGTATGGAAAGGCAGCAAATTGCCCCAGAGGCCTCACAAAGTGAGACCACCATCTGAATTATAACTCAGAGCAAACATTCCTAATAATTGAGTCATTAGCTTCAGTGGTCAAAAACCAATGAAAGAAATATACCTATACAAGATGCAGTAAGAAGAAAGTGTGTTGGGCTGTGTGATCAAATTCTGTCTACACTTCCTAACCTCCACCCCTTACCAGAAGTGCACATACTTACAGCTCTAAACCTCTGCTCTGAATAGGCACTCCCTATATCAGTGGGAAACACTTGACTTATTGGATGATAAAGGACCATACAAGTTCTTCAGGATTTTGTTCAGTTACTCTAGTCTGGTGTTTTAGCTGTGAACAGAAGCCCTTGATTTGGTTGGTATATGATTTCCTGGTTCTGAACTCATGGAAATTGTAACTGCTATGCAAGCTGTTTAATTCTGTGACCAGCTAAATTATTATTTTTTCTGTACAGTAATTAATCTGTGCTAAATCTGAATCTCATCCTAAGACTGTGGAAACAAAGACTTCAGGGTCTTCTGAAACTCTTTGGACCTATGTAGCAGCAACAGCTTTCCCAGTCTTTCATCTGTACTTACCTTGTTCTATGTTATGAAACTTGTTTGATATATCTGTCCCACACTGGAAAAGAATATTGCTTAAATTCTAGTGTTAGCTGCTAGCATAAAGTACTCTTGCATTATAGCTACCAGCCAGCACTTTAAACTTTAGTTGATAAAACTGAAATGCCAAGAATCCTTTTGACAGCATATTCACCCCTTTGTGAAATCAAATCACTTTCCCCTTAGTTGCCCATTTGCTTTCCAACAGCAGCTGGTTTGGGGAAATTTCAAAGCTCTTCCCATTCAGTAGCTGTTATTTATTGCATTGTGCCTTGCTTTTAAACTCTAGTCGGTTATACAATCACCAGTATGGATTCTGATGTGTCTTGAAGATCTTTTGTACTTCAGATTGATATCCCTTCTTGTTTTTAAAGGACCACTGCCATGTGGTGAGCAATTGTCACATTAAAGCACAAGACAATATCTTAGAAGACTTGATTTTCCAGTCTAGCAAGAATAAACACACTGATTTATTTATGACCAAGCTCAACTTCCTTCTTAGAAAAAAGTGAGGGAGGGGAGGAAAGGAGAGAGTGTGAGAGAAATATTCCCACAGGGAGTGTGTATTCAAATTCTGTTGCTTCAGTTAACATTAGTGTATTGTCTTACACACAACAGTAATTTACTGTATTTATTGCCTACATTGTTTGCGAAGAGTTGCAATCATAGCTTTTTTGTTTTACATTTTAGTAGATTGTGAAATCAAATATGCCCTTTGCCTTTCTTAATGGGAAAGAGTTGGTTAAGAAGGGATGTGAGCTGTTTGTACGAGACCATTGTTCCCTTACAACAATGAAGGATGTCATTCACAAACTGGTTTAATTAAAACAAAACAACAGAGTTGCAAGAAAATTAATGTGTAGTGGTATGTACATTGATTTCTGAATATGTTTTTCCTCTGCTGTTGACTTAATATTTACCCATTGAAAAGGGGAAAAAATCTTCTCATAGGCTGTGATATTAAATATGGTTTATTTAAAAGAATATTAAAGAGAATATTTTGGAAAGTGAAGTCTGCATTCATTGGCAGACTTTGAACCTATATGTGAAAGAATAAATGTATTTAGGAATAAACTCATTATTACTGTACTCACTTGCTATTTGTATTCTACAAGAGAGTCCTAGTAGGTTATGACATTCTAATTAAAATAATAAAAATGAAATAAATGTATAAATACCAATAAAATGTTAGCCTATGCATATAAAATCTGATTCCACTATATGCTTTCTGACATAAATACAGTGCTAAGCATCTTTTTTAAAAACCTAGTTTATTCTATAAACAACCATTACCTGAGTTCACATTAAACCATAAACTATGTTTTATGAACACAATGGTTGAGTTACATAAGCTACAAAGCCAAAATCAAACTACCTTATGGCTTAGTCCAGACACTACCCAATTATATGTGGAAGTATTTTTAGAGACTTTTTTTTCAGAGCAGGAATTTAAATTAACACCAATTTTGTTCAGTGGTGGCCAAAGGTGAGAAAAAGAAGGACAAGATTTTAACTGCTATGTTATAAGATGGAACTGTCCTCTCACACTGGGTAGGTGAATTAGGCTTAATTCAATATCTTCAATTCTAGCATGGAGTATAGATTCTTACTTAGTTCTGCCACATTGAATGTCTGGATAGTTCCTACCAAGGGCAGCCAGCATGAGTAGACTGTTATTCTATGAGGATCTCAAATGAAGGACAACTTAGCTCTACCCAGTCTTTTACAACCTTAACCTCATCTGAACTTTTACACAATATGTTCAAGGTTGAACTGTAAGAATTATAGAATACGTAAGAGATATGATGCTGTGGAAAACTCACAACATATTGCAGAAGCCCATCATGTGTTTCTTCTATACAAACTCTATAAAACTAGTCTTTCATAAAGTCCATGTCCACCCATACATTAGAAATCTTCATGAAATGTTGGTACATACGATACAAATAGTTTGTGTACTTTAGTATTAGCCTATAAATGTAGAAATTGTTAATATGACTTGTAAATTACTATTATACCCTAAAATATTACTTTCAAATGAAAACAGCAAAAATAAAAATTCTTGAGGGTTGAATGTCCACCTCTTCCATTGAAATAATTCAAATTGTAATACATTTTATCATATCTTGAGATTGTTCCATTCCAAATAATAAGAGTGCGATGTAGAAATTGCTTTGACAGTCTTCAATTAGTCTTGTAGACGAAGGAAGAACCACTAAATTATTCCCAATAATCTTCAGTGTGAAGGCAAATATAGAAAAAACTCACTCATACAGTCCGGCTTCCTCTCCTGTCCTTATTAGAATAGCCAACACACAAATGTAACATACTTATGTTGTACACAATGATACCTTGGTACTCAACTGCTTTGTAATTAATCAAATTTGATACTCAATGCATTTTGACATGAAAAACTTGTCCTACTACTAATTGTTTGTTTGGTACTCAATGCACAAACTAGAATTTGTCAGTGTCGGCTGCCTTGTGACTCACTTTATTATTCTTTTCATAGGAAAAATGTGTTTGGTACTAATTGTTTTTCATACTCATCACACCTCCCAGAACCAATTAACGATGAGTACCAAGGTACCATTGTATATCAAAGACTTGACATTTGATGGAAAGATGTGATTTTCCTTATAGAGTGTGAATTTACAAACACCTTCAAGTCATTCATGAGGAAGACATCTTGAAGAGTCCTCCCCAACTTGGAAAGGATGTGATGTGTGGTCCAGATGTGGAGTCCCAAACATTTACAGGGCATCAAGTTGAGCCAGCTGAATCTAAAAATATTGCCCAATGTGTTCACAAAACCATTAGAAAAATCTAGCAGTCATCTTTTTTAGCATCCACAGCCAACCTTTCATCATGAGGATTGTTTGTGTAAATTACATGGTTTGTGACAGCATGCTCTTTGGAGGTGGACAAAAGCTGAGGGGTGTGCCAGGTGGATCTTTATGGATTGTCTTCTCTCAGACTTTTAAATTGCCTGCATACAATCTTCTGTTAGGCAAATGCATTGCTAATGCTGGCAGCTGACACAGGAAGTGTGGCAAGCTGCCAGTACAAATAGAGGACAAATAAATTAAAGACACTGAATTTGAGGCCAAGCAACTCTTTCAATTTGGCTTTTCCACTCTCAGAAGATACCATGGAACTTTTCTACAGGCCATGGAATGCTGGTGTCCCTTGAGAGGCAGCCTGGGAAGACACTCCTAGAAAGAGGCAGAGCTACAAAGTAGAATCAGGACAAAACTAAACTAGACGGAATTTAGTTGAATTAAGCCCTATTCCTCTCCCATACACTTCAAATTTCCTCATTCCATCATGTTAATGGTGCAATTCATTGCTAATGTTTAAGGAAACTCTGGATACCACATGAAATACCCTTTTCCCTGAAAATAAGACCTCCTTGGATAATAAGCCCAATTGGGCTTTTGAGGGCATACGCTAAAACAAGCCCTCTCCTGAAAATAAGCCCTCCCCAGAAATATTGGAACACAGCAGCAGCCATGAGGTGATCACTCTCGCCACCTCCTGCACCTCAAAAATAATAAGACCTCCCCAAAAATAAGGCCAAGTGCTTATTTCAGGGGTCAAAAGAAAATAAGACCCAGTCTTATTTTCGGGGAAACATGGCATTTTTAAGGGCTATTTGAAGACCCTAGCTTATGACAAGGTTGATTTTTCAATTCCTAGTTAACAACAGGAACTTGGAATTCTGTCGCTAAGTGACATGATGATAAAGTGTGATGTCGTGACTACATGACTTGTAATGGCAGTTTCAGTTGCAGTCCCTGGAGCAATCCCACACAGTGGTTAGGTGCAATGTAACACAATCACCACTTGCGACTTCCAGCCAGCTTCGCCACTGAGTTTGCTTGTGGGAATCTGGCTTCAAAGGTTATAAATAATAATCACTTGATCATGAGATATTGCACTAATTGCAAGCTGATTGCTGAGTGCCCAAACCATGATCATATGACCATGGGGGTTAATATGACAGCCATAAGTTTGAGGTGATATCATAAGTGTCCTTAATCAGTGCCATCATAACTTAGAATGGTCCTTCAGCGGTAAGTAAGTGAGGACTATCCGTAGATGCATGTTCACTGTTCCTAAGTAGGCATTTTCAGTTTATATTAAGTAGGACAAGTTTGCTTGAAAGATATATTAACATTGTTTCTCAAGTATAAAAATGTTGTTCTGGGTCGAAATATTGAATAGGTAGGGATCCTTAATGTTTATACTTTTTTGCATTCCAAGTTTTTTATTATTTTTTCCTATCTTTATTTTTCATTTACATTAGTTTCTGGTTCATTACACTTTTTAACTCAGGGGTATCAAACTCAATTTCACTGAGGGTTGACTCAAGGTTGTGTTTGACCATGGGAGCCAGGAGAGTCATAACCAGGGTGGGTGTGGCCAATTCACTATCACTCATCAAGTCTCCATTTTCAGCCATGATGGCTTTCCCGGATTCCATTTTTGCTGAAACAGGGACGAAGGGGGCTGTCGTGGCTGAAAACAAAGCCTGGATGGCCACATTCAGCCTCCCCAAGCTCCATTTTCCCTATGGATAGAGTTGCAGGAAGCTATCGCAGCTGAAAATGGAGCCCAGGAGGTCCGCATGGAGCCCTCCCAAGCTCCATTTTCTCTAGGAGAGGCACCACGGGCCTGTCCTTCAGTGTTTCCAGGGAGGGACCATGGGCCAGCTCTAAGCATCCCATCGGCCGGATCTGGCTCAAGGATCTTCAGTTTGACACCCAAGTTCAAACCTTCTTTTAAAGGTTCTTTGTTCTTTGATTTCTTTAATAGAAAGAAAATAGGATTCAATGTTTACATTTTTCTCTTGTCCTTGTAGAAGTAAAATACCCCAGAGTTAAAATACTATCTTGTAGAAAGCTTTTTGTGGTTGTTGTTTGTTATATTATCTATGTGCCGCATAATTCAGGAGCTTTTATAGGCAGTGGACGCTACATTTTTTACTTTTATCCATAACCAACTCATGAATGCTATGTAGCTAACTATCTTAAACCCCTAGAGAATTCTACACTGATAATATTGCAGAAGAATTACTGAGCTTGCTCATACTGTCACTTCCAAGTCTTCAGCCCTGCCTTTTGTTTTATGTTATTCTCCAATTTATTCAGAAAGTGTTTAGTAAATCTTCTCTCCTCCTCATGACTTTTCCAAAAAGGAGTGTTTTTATTTCCATTTTCTTGAAGTTAGGTTAAAGTGGCTAAGCTTTCTAACTTTTGTAATGGCTACATTCTTGTTTATTAATAAACCCTCTAAGGGGAAAGAAAAATTGGGGCAAAGTCAATGTGGTTTAGGGTTGGAATTGATTAAGGACACTCTCTTCCTTTCGGTAATAAGGCATATTCTTCCTTTCTGTATACAGGGAGTCCTCAACTTACAACCATTCATTTAGTGACAATTTGAAGTCAAAATAGATGGAAAAAAGTTATTTATGACCAGGCTTACGACTTCTGCAATATCCACATAGTGATGTGATCAAAATTCAGTCACTTGACAATTGGCATGTATTTACAATGCTATTGATAATCAACCAGGAGCTAAATGTTTATGAACATGTTTATAGACAAAGATAATTGAGATAAAATTAAGACAGGTAACAAGCATTTACATTTACCATGTGATTTTACATGTTACATATATTAAGCCATTTTTTTAAAAAAATCTAAGCTCTCTAACTTAGGACAAAATTTTACCAGGACACAGAAAAATTATTTTATGAAAATGTGCAAATTCTTAGGAATGGTTCACCTGATTAAATGATACAAGAAGCAGGACAAGCAGAGGTGGGTGTCACATACTGTAATAACTGGTTCGCCCAGAATGTGAAAATGGGAGCATGCGTGATTCTAAGTTTAGGATGTTATTGTTGTTAATCTTGAAGTCATGTCCAACCCATCATGACCCCATGGACAACATTCCTCCAGGCCTTCCTGTCCTCTACCATCCTGCGGAGTCCATTTAAGCTCATGCCTACTGCTTCCATGACTCCATCCAGCCACTACATTCTCTGTTGTCCCATTCTTCTTTTGTCCTCAATCTTTCCCAGCATTAGGCTCTTCTCCAGTGAGTCCTTCTTTCTCATTAGATGGCCAAAGTACTTGAGTTTCATCTTCAGGATCTGGCCTTCTAAAGAGCAGTCAGGGTTGATCTCCTCTAGGACTGACCGGTTTGACTGTCTTGCAGTCCAAGGGACTCACTTATGATAGCTTGTCTAATTTGCTTGACTTTAGGGTTCGTTTGTAAATCTACTGGGTACATTTTAGCATTCTAATGTTAATACAGTCCAAGATATTTGATCCAAAATTAATGGATAATGATCACTTCACTACAGTAGTGACAAATAACACTTGCATAAGCTAAAAGTAATCCTTTGCTTCACATTTTTTTTCTGATTCAGCTCTAAGTCTTGTTGAGAAGATACTGTTCAAATAATCCAAGGGCAGATCAGTTCTTTCTTAACAAGCTGTTAGCTATTTTAGTACATAATTTCAAGCATTATGTGGTTCGGCAAAATGAAATCAAGGCCCATGTAGATTGGTAAAAAAGGTAAATTAGCCATAGGTTTGCCAACCTGCAAATTTTGGATGGATGCGTGTGAGTAGCTAATATTCAATGAATATTTTTAAAAAGAAGAAATAATTGTGTCCTTTCTCACCTACAAAAGACGGAGAGTGAAGTTTGTCATTTCCCAGGGCCAAAGGAATAAGTGAGCTCTAGACTTTACACAACATGGCAAAAAATCTCAGCTGAACTTTCAGTAGTTAGCTAATATCATAATATTCTTTACAGGTAGTTCTTGACTTATTAGCACATCGGGTTTTTATTCTGTTGAGCCCAAAATTTCTGTTGCTAAGCAAGACATTTGTTAAGTGAGTTTGCCACATTTTACAACCTTTCTTGACATTATTGTTAAGCAAATCACTGCAATTGTTAAGTTAAGTCACACAGTTGTTACATGAATCAGGCTTCCCCATTGTTGCCAAAGTGGATCACATGACCCCCAGCATAAATATGAGTCTGTTGCCAAAAGTCCGAATTTTGATCACATGACCATAGGTCCAGCTATAATTGTCTTGTGTAAAATGATCATAAGCAGGGGTGGGCTACTATGGGTTCGCCCGGGTTTTTGAGAACCTGTAGCTAATCTGTTATCACTGCTTCAGAGAACTCCAAATCCCATCCCTAACTGCCCCTACCCTTCCCCTCCAACCCTCCCCCTCCCACTCTGCCCTCCCACTCTCAGGAATTTCCATGGGGCACATTTTGGATGCAAAGTAAGTACAGGGCTCATGGAGGCTCATGGAGGGAGAAAAATGGGCCTCCCGGAAGGCCTCCGGAGCCCAGGGGAAGAGGTTTTCGCCCTCCCAGAGATTCGAGAAAGGCCTCCAGAACCTGGGGAAGGTGAAACTCCCACCCCCACACCATGGTGCAGGTGGTTGACTAGGCCATGGCTACCATGGCCACACCCACCCAGCAACCAGGCAGAGAACCTGTTGATGAAATTTTTGAAGACCACCCTTGATCATAAGTCACCTTTTTTTCAGTGCAATTGAAACTTTGAACGCTAAATAAAGTGTTGTAAATCAAAAATTACCTGTATTTTTAGATAATGCTCTTCTCTTTTATGAGCTCCCATGTGTCTCCTGACCGCCCAAAGACAGCTCAACAACAGTGAACTAAACAATGGACAGTAGGGATAAATGATGGAACATTTAGATAATGGGCAGATCATCCCTTCACTGAAATGTATCAATGATTTTTGCCAATTCTGGAAGGTGTAACCTACACGAGATCCAACCAAATATATAATCATCCATTTGAAAAGGATCTATCTTACTGGAGCTGCACCATATGATTCAGATGTTCAGTTATAATTTGCAATTTGGTCACTGCTATACATCTGAGAATAGTTCAAGCCTCTTTTGGCAACTCTCAGTATTTTCTTGAGAACTTGAAGTCTAGGTTATAATTATGGAAGCACTATCCTCAAGCATACTTTTGGAAAAGGCAATTATAAGGGGGAATTGCTATAGCTTTTCTGGTCTTGTGCAACACTAGACTGAAGTTAGGTTCATGCAGGGGAACAGAGCTTCAAAGATTGCATGTGCTCATAAATCATATTTTTTATCGAACTTTTATTGCACAAATGTACTTCTTTTATTATGCTGCTACTTTCATTATTCCCCATTCTTAAAATTGGCAAGAGCAGAATGATCATAGTGAATTTAACTAATGCATGAAACATACATCCAATCCTTGACGGCGACTGTGTATTCTATGTCAGATAATGCATGTTGACAGAAGACATTATTGTTACAATGGAGGGTGCGCTTTGAAAGCAAGGTGAAACACATGTATTTGAAAGATGTTTCCTTTTTTCTGAACTTAAACTTGGACCTCACACCACAAGCTATGTAAATAAATCTTGGCTACAATGAAAACAGACAGCTTGGAGGCTGCCACTATGCTACTTTGCCTTGCGGATTACAGAAAGAATTCGGCAGGGCAAATGGCCTTTCACAAAAACATATTTAGAAGAAATAAAATTAAATGACAGTCTGGCATGGACTTCCTCTCTTCCTTTGCTGCATGATTTTTTGATAGCTGAACTCTTTGACACTGCCTAGCTATGGTAAAGGTAAAGGTTCCCCTCACACATATGTGCTAGTTGTTCCTGACTCTAGGGGGCAGTGCTCATCTCTGTTTCAAAGCCGAAGGTGCACAGAACGCTGTTACCGTCCCATCAAAGTAGTCCCTATTTTTCTGCTTGCATTTGTATGGGCTTTCAAACTGCTAGGTTGGCAGAAGCTGGGAGAAGTAATGGGAGCTCACTCCATTATGTGGTGCTAGGGATTCGAACCACAAAACTGCCAACCTTTCTGATCGACAAGTTCAGCATCTTAGCCACTAAGCCACTGCATCCCTATGGTATTGTTATCCATATGGTATTGGTAGAAAAATGCTTTGTGGTGGAATACTTCTGACTTGTATTTGGCCAGTTCCATCAACTTAGCAGGGTTTAGGTTTAACTTGAAGGTAAGTGAGTATACTAATAGGAAGTTAAAGTTGTGTGGTTAGGAAATAGTTTCATGGACTATTTCCTAACCCAGGGGTATCAAACTCAAGGCCCAAGGGCTGGACCTGGCCCACGAGGTGTTTAGATTTGGCCCACCATGGAAATATTAACGGACCAGCCTGCGGTGCCTCTGCCAGTGAAAATGGAGGCCGGGAGGGCTGCGCAGAGGCCTCCCAGGCTCTGTTTCTGCTGCAGAGGGCTGCAGGAGCCTGTCACGGCCAAAAACTGGGCTCTGTTTTTTTCTGGCAGAGAGTTGAAGGAGGCCATCATGGCTGAAAACCGGGCTCCATTTTCAATAGCAGAAGGCTGCAGGAGGATCCCCCCAGCCCCACCCTGGCCACCAAAGGTACCCCTGCCACAAGTGACATTGAGATGGCCATGTCCATCCTGGTCCCACCCATCCCAGCCATGCCGTCCCACTCCCCCGAGGTCAAACACAACCTTGATGCGGCCCTCAATGAAATCGAATTTGACACCCCTGTCGTAACATGTTCATGACATATGCTTCTTTGCATTGTAAAATGTCCAGTTGTGGTTTAGTTGTATTCTGTATTTTAAGATGTGACTAAACCAGAACTGGGCATTTTATGGTTCGTGGGCCACATCTGGCCCTTTGGCTATCTTGGTCCAGCCCGTCATATAAAGTCAAATCAGAAATCAAGTGCAAATAAGTGTATGCCATGAACACAATAGAATTGCACAGTTTTTATTTTGAATGCAACTTTACATATGTGTGTGTATGCATGCCTATGCACATTCACAGCCCTATTTGTTAGGCCCTCTACAACACTCCCAGGATCACACATAGCCCCTGGGGGAAATGAATTGCTTACCCCTGGAGTATATGATACACATTTCATACTAGCAAACAAGGGAATCAGGATGCAGTGGTTGGACTTTGGAGGAGAGTGTGCAGTCAAATCACTGATAAGTCATAATGCTATAGCTTATTAACTGTTCTCAACCTATTCTACTTTATATACGTATATTTAATATATTAAATATAATGGATGATGGAAAGAAAGAGGAGAGATATTTTTATGTTTTTAAATGTCTGACTACTGCGTTAGGAATTCCTAACTTGGTACACATATGACTTACTCTCTGGAAACAAATACTGTGTGTGGGGGGGGGGTAAGACACCCCTAACACCCCTTAGGGTGTGTGTTCTGTTATGATACAGTATGTTGTGCCTTATAATGGCTTCTACTGTACTGTTGTAAAATGGCTTCTACTGAACAGTGCAGTGGAATTGCTATGGTAACGGCTTCACAAGGGGGCTCCCTCTGGTAAGGGAAAAAAATCCAACATTAGAAATTACGTTAGGCTGGAATTATTTTTGAGAACAAATGTATGAATTAGGATAAATAAATACCCGGGAAACACCAGGTTATCAGCTAGTTAGCTAATAAACTTAAACAAACTTCTATAGCCATCCTTCTAAATCCAACCCTTGATTTATTGGTTTCAGGTGCTAACAAGACAAATTCAATCCAAAAATTCATTGATGTTCTTTGTAGAAAGGAGAGTACATGTGTTACATTAGGCCGCAATACATTAAGTTCTCCTCGCACAAGGCCATCTCCAATGAATATAGTGGTACATATTTGAGCAAAGCAGTTCAGAGTCATATCCTTTTTTAAGAGGCACTCCTTTCTTAGAACAAAACCATGGAAGGATACCTCTTAACAAACCTGGTTGGACTGAGGTATAAATGCATTCAGGAGATATCTACCAAGAAAGAGAAGTGGTTTTTTTTTTTTTTTTAAGCTTCGTAGCAACCTTGTATGGTACACATAGGAAAAGTGACTCATTGTCAAAACAGGCAAAGGAGAAATGAGTTGGCAATAGGAAGACTGATGAAATAAGTAAGTCCAAATAACTCTCTGGCTCACTATATATTTATGAATTACATATACTGTATATGCAAAGTTTTGAAGTCAGTGTAAGCAGTTCTGTCTGGTTTTTAACTGGCCTCTCATTTCTACACAGCCCCGGAAGTAGTTTGAAGACAACAAATTTCCCTTGCTATTCCCCCAGTACTTAACTTGTGAACTATTATGTGTTTATTCTTAAATAAGGAGGAGAGAACACAAAGGAAGCTACCTAAGAGCTACTTTAAATTTGTATATTTTGGTCCTTAAAAATAGACCTTTTGGCTTTGAAGTATGCTGTAAAAAGCTCCCTGCAATGGGTGAAAGCTGGACTTCATGACTGCCATCACACATCCAACACACTTCTGACACTGACACACTTCTGACACCTATAAGCTCCAGATATCATGAACAAGGACAAAGAGTTATGTGAATTGCAATTCATACTGTGAAATTCATGGCCCCGCTTTGCGGACCATGTATCATATTTGTACAAGGAAATCTTGGACTCATGATATCTCCCTATCCCTGTCATATAACCACATTTTGGTACTTGGCAACTGGCCTGCAAAACCTCATTATCAAGTAACTAAGATTCATAACAGTTTTGCTAAAAACTGATGTTTACTTCTGGTTTCAGGCAAAAAAACATAGGGACAATGGGGCTTCACTTAATGACTGTGGCATTCATTTAATGACCACTGCAAAAAATGTAAAAGACAGGTGTAATCACATGCTGATCTGCATTATGAATTTTATGACTTAACGATCATAAATGCCAGCTCAATTATGTTTGTAAGTCAAAGACTATCTTTAAAGGCAAAAACACATTTATATGAGGTTAAAAAAAAGAACAGTGGGTGATGTAACAATTTGGATTTAGGAAATTGTCTTAGATGATGGCATCTTTGACCCAACTCTACAACTGTATTATATTACGCTGGCTGAGAGTGTCTATAATTTTGTAAAAATCCTGTAACATTGTCCAAATGGCACTGCTGTCTGCGCTGAAACTTGGCATTTTCTATTATAAACCATGTCTTTCAACTAGTAGATTGGGTATGTAAGGCCAGAATGCAATTTTTGTTTTTTTTTAAAAAAGTGCTGAGTAAGGACCATACAGTTTGAATAATCCTTTGAGAGCCAGTTTGGTATGGTGGTTAAGGAATCAGATTAGAAACTGGAATTCTAATTCTCTCTTAGGTATGGAAGCCAGTTGGGTGACCTGGGACAGCCACTCTCTCTCAGCCCAACACGCCTCAAAAGGTAGATATTATGGAGTGGGGGAAAAATAGGAGAAGGAAAGAGAGTTTTACGTATGCCATGTTCAGTTGTTCAAATTATGAATGGCAAAGAAAGAAGGGAAGGGAGGAGAGGAAAGGAAAGGAAAGGCGCCACGGTGGCGCAATATTGCAGGCTAACTCCCAGTTCACTGCTTAATTTAATTCTGTGTTTAATTCTGACTGCCTCAAGTTTGATTCAGCCTTCCATCCTTCTGAGGTTGGTAAAAATGAGGATCCAGATTGTTGGAAGCAATATGCTGACTCTGTAAACTGCTTAGAGAGGGTTGTAAAGCACTATAAAGTGGCATATACATCTAAGTGCTATCACTATTGCTATTACAAAAGGAGAGGAGAGGAGAGGAAGAAAGAAAAAAAGAAGGAAGGAAGGAAAAAAGAAAGAAGCAAAGGAAAGAAAGAAAGAAGAAAGAAAGAAAGAAAGAAAGAAAAAAAGAAAGAAAGAAAGAAAGAAAGAAAGAAAGAAAGAAAGAAAGAAAGAGGGATAGAGCAGTGGTTGCCAACGTGGGGCCCACAACCCACAGGGGGGCAATTTGATTTTTAATGGGGGCAATTTGAACCTTGTTTAAACCAAGCTAATGGCCTTTTAGGCTTCCTCCATGTGAGTAGAGTTCACTTTTTGAGTAAAGTAAGAATTATATGTCAGACGGTTAGGGTGGGGGCATCAGGATTTTAGAGATGCTTAGGTGGGGCATGGCCAAAAATAGGTTAAGAATCACTGGGCTAGAGGCAATTGCTAGAGCCAGAAGTAACCAGAGGATTTCCAAGGGCCTTCAAGCTCCATTTGATTATTAAAGCAACATCCTTGCAATTCTTTAAGCCTTACTCAGTGTTTTAGAGGATGAAGCAGCTTATGGATCCATTCCAGAAGGCAGATTTCAATGGAGCCATCAAAAATTATAATCTAAGTACTTAGAAAAAATCACGGATAAAAGAACAAAGCAGAAACAACAGGCAGAAAAGATAGGAGCAACTAATTTTATAACAGGCATAATGTGCATTTTCAAATTCTCGGTTACATTTTGAAATTAAAGGTCCAGGACAAGCCTCCAAAATAGGGATATTCGTGCTGCCATGAAGCCCAGCTACTGACCTTAACACACTTTAAAGCCATTTAAATCTTTTATTATTTTTTTTTTGAAAAAATAAGATTTTAATTTAAACTAAAAAAAAGAAAAAACAGAAACTAATGGAAAGTAGGAAGGGGAAAGCAGAAAGCAAAAAGTGCAAGAAAAGAAAAGAAAAAGGTGAAGAAAAATAGAAATTTAAAAAAAAAACATACAACCAAGTGGTTTCCAGTATTCTTCACAGCAATTATAAGTACAATTATATTTTCACCTATCTCCCTAAAGTTTAAACTCTTTCTTCTTTCTAGAATCTATTCTGAACATCAAAGCTATAAATCACAAATTCATTTTTCCTATTTTTCCACTTAAAATAGTCCCTAAAGGTTTCCAATCACCAATAAATATAGATAGTGTCTTTTTATCTAGTCAAATAAATTAATTTACCCCTCGATGTGTTGATTTCACCAACCATTTCTCCATTGTGGCTAATATCAAATCTTTCCAACTTTGTGCATATAATATTCTTACTACAGTACTGATACGTTACAATAACCTTCCATATATATTTTTTCTAATTGTTCATACATTAGTTCTAAAAGGAATAATTCTGGCATCAATTGAACACCAATCTTTAAAATCCTATCAAAGTATATATTGAAATCCAAAACCTTTAAGATTTTTTTCCACATCCACCAAGCATGTTAAAATACCCTTAATGTTGTTCACATTTGCAATATACATTTGAATGGTGTCATATACCAATGATACATAATTTTATAAAAACTGTCTTTAAGATCAAAAGACAGCATCAATTTCAACTCTTTTAACTATTTTTTCCTTTGAGCCATCTGTATATAATATAACCAAATTCTTAACCCACTTTATCATGCATTATTTAACCTGTTCTTCCTGTTTCAAATTTCAACAAAAGTTGATACAACTTAGCAATTACATGTTCATCATCAGTGCACAATTGTACCGTACTTCCAAATAGGTCTTTTCTCCACAACGTAAATCTTTTTTACTAATTTGAATTTTTCTGGTAGCTATAAGTAGGAAAACCATTAAAAACTACGTCCTTCTGCTATGAAGCACTCTCTTGATTTAATTTTAATTTACTTTTGATGGTTTTTCAAATTATTTCCAACATGCCAACGATTTGTCCTTGACTGCTGTTCTTCTTCTATGGTATGCTGGACCCAAGGTCCCTAAGGGTATTTTGGGCCAGAACCTGGATTTATATTTATTACGTATTCTCAATATGGCAGGTCTAATAAAACAATTTTTGAAATACATATTAACTTTCTCATACCATAAATATCCATGCCATCATCATTTTCTTCTAACTCTAAAAGTCTTTTGCTTCTCAGCAACACTCAATTTTTTTTTCATCCAAGCCAAACAACAAGCAGTGAAATGCAATTTCAAATCTGGTAAACCCAATTTTTCTCTTTCATTTGCATCGTGAAGATGAACTAAAATCATGTTGGCTGGGGAATTATGCAAGTTGCACACACCTAAAAAGTTATCAAATTTGAAAAACACTGATTTACACTATCAATACTAAGATGCAACTTTCCATACAACAGGTTTTTAAAATCCAAATACAAAGAGTACCTCTGGGCTTTTTCTAGTTTTCTAGTCATGGCAGAAAGGTTAAAGTTTTGTCAATGTTAAAAAGCAGTAATAGAAAAGCATCATCTAAAGATGGCTTCTTATGAAATTTCAATAAAAAAGATGCGAAATGGAGCAGGGAAATCTGATGGGCATGTGGTATATAAACCAGTGATTTTATTTTGCAGTCTTGTCAAACACTGGTGACTAAATTTTCAAGACCATTAGAATTTCACATCAGAGTCCATTGGAGATTGCTAAAAATGTTGCTGGACATTCAGAATTATTTGGGGAAAGGAGATGTTGTTCTGACCTCAGAATAGCCTTGAAGACAATTTATGTTGGACAAAGGCGTCCTTATAGCTCTTAGCTTGGTACATTTGGAGAATAATAAGGCATACATGTTGTTGATGTGTCTATAAATGTAAGAAGTGTTTCAAGAGTGATGGATGTCAGTCTTACTGGCTTTTGGGGAGAACGGCAATTTATGACATGCTAAGGATAAACGGTTGGATTATATTTCTGAAAAACATGTTCCATCAGGTAAAATCATTGTGATTATAGGCTCTAGTAGTTTAAGTAAGGAAGTTATGCGCTAAAAGGTTGAAATTGTAAAACACATATGCTTGTACTTAACTGCTAATCCTTCTCTGTATCTATGTTGAATAAACTACAAGAAGATGAGAGGGAGGGGGGGAGAGAATCTCCTTTTTGGCATTCAACAATAAAGAGCATAATGGCATGTTGTTTCATCTTAATAAACAAAGACTGCAGCACTGTTTTCTTTCAAAATGAACCATACTGTTCTTTCTATTCTGTCTTCACTGGGGAATTCAATTTAAAATATTGACTAATTTAATTGGTTTCAATGGGAAGAAAGTACACATCAGGAACTAAAATGTGTTTAAATTTGGCTGGCCTGCACCTTGATTTCATATTTTCACGTCACCCCTTTTTCCACTGTGGAAATACGCATCTTCGCTTGATCGATGTTTACAGTTTGTAACAGTTACCCATGTCTTTTGAAATTCCTGTGGCAGAAAACATTTTGTGGGTAAATTTGTTTCAAAGAAAGCAAATGTTTTGGTACCTTAAAATAAAATAGATGCATTTATTACTACTAGTGCAATGTACTGTATATCAAAAGTTACAGTCAAGCAATTACTGCATGAGCTCATCAACAAGTTGGAAAAATGTCTTTCAGGATGAAAAATTGCCACACAATATCCTTTATGGCGCTAATATCGTGCCAGTGAAAAGCATGTGCCAAAACCATCAGGATGAAGTAAAAATTGTCTCTGTGAGTTACTTCATTAAAAAAAAATTTTTTTTTTTGAATAATACTATTTTGTTCTTGCTGTTAGTAAATTCTTCCACGGATCTTTTGAAGGTTAACTCCAGCTAATCACATCTTTGTGTTTTGCTTTATTTTGTTTTAAAGTGTTGTGTATTTTTTAGAGATCCCTTTCTAAATATTACTGCTTTCACAGAATTGTACTATTGGAAAATAAAAGCAGATTTGAATTATCATATATGAAATGAACTGTCAGGGGATAAACATTTCTCTTTATCATTTTTCAGTTGCACTTGTACTGTACGGTTAATTGTTTGTGAGCAAGCCAGACAATGACTTATTCAAGCAGGATTTTTTAAAGTTGAAAAAATATGCATAATTTCAGAACATTTATGTTCACCACACGACTCTTCGTCCACGGGTGTATACTTTATACAATAACTTGAAGTGAATAATATTTGGGGAACAGAAAAAAGATGGCAAACTCAGCTTTATTTTAAAACTACCTTGTGAAAACTTTGAACCTGCGGAATACAGGATCGTGTTCATCGCTTTAAATGTGCAATATTAGTAATGTCAGAGTCATGTAATGAGTAATCATCTTGTTCTGGTCTTTCCATTTGAAATGCCGGCTGGCAAACTTTTCTGACACATTCATCCTGCAGACGTCCTCTCCTCCCGTGCCCTCTCCCCCATCACCCCCCAAAAAAACCTTAAGGAATTTCATGTCATCTGCCTTCCTATAGTTGAATTCAACAGAAGGTTTATCAGATCATCTGTCTTGTAAGTTGGGCTTTAAATTACCTAGAAAGCAAGATTGTGTTTAGTTAAACTAAGCGTTCTGAAAAACCTTCTGTGCGGAAAAAGCAGTTCCAACATTCATTTATGTAAATTATTCCAGACATTGACTCTGTCTAAAATTTCTTCAGCAATTGGATTTACAGCTTAATAAAATAAAATGTGGAACTCTCCTTTCCCTGAAGAGCCCTTCTAGTTCATAACAGCAATGTACTACAGTAAATTACTCTGTCATTAAAAATGCAAATAGTCCTTAGTAACTGACTTTAAATTTTATCACAGATTTTAGTGCTACTTTCCTTTCTTTTCCTGAATGAATTTCTAGAGATGGGGTATTTAATCAGGCCTCTACATCTTATTCTATTAATGGTTCTCTTTTCCCTCGTTAACCAGCATGACATTCCTTTGACAAGCCAACTACATTTTATTTACATTTCTTGCCTGTGGATTATTGCATCTGTACAAAGATGTACATACCCAGGCAAACCTCACACAAGATTTACGTGATTTGGGCGATGGAAGGATATTCAACACATATAAACCCCAACGCATGAAAAATTCATATCCCCTAGCAAGCCTTTCTCCTTCTACTGCAAATTAACCTTTCCTTTTGAGTTACCAAGTTGAAATACTTTTGTAAGGGAGAATATATATCTTGCGTACAGTGTTCTGCTTCCCTCCTCCTGCCAACCACCCCTTTTGATTTATGCCTTTTTAAAGAAAATATAGTATACGAAATCCAACAACATATTTGGTGAGAATTAACTTTTGTGTCTAAGGCTTACAAGCATTTTCATACTTGGTGGGTTGGATGATCACTTAATTTGAAAAATCCCTTTGAAGGAAGCAATAAATAGCAAAGCACCTGAAATTAGTTCAAAATATACGAGGAGGAAATATACTCCGCTAATCATATTACTTTAGGCCTCCAGATGTGCTCTAAACATTTATGTCTCTTTAACGTATATCACAAAGAGGGTTTTTTTCCCCACAGTTTCTCCTGAGATCTGAAGCAGATACTTCACCACTGATCATATTTGATGTTAGGGATTTTGACTTTGGCTGATTAGAAACTTTCGGAGTAAACAGACCAAGGGTTCCACAAAGCTTTCCATAAATATAACTGGAGTCGATCAATCTCTGGCAGGGTCGTTGTGATTTATAACTATGTATGCGATCGCCCCCTTAGGGGGTTCCGGCTTAGCTCCTGCCTTTCATGTAGGGTCTGGCTTAGAGTTCCATTAAAAGAAATGATCTAATATTGAAAAAAGCCAACACTATCATCACCCTTTGCAAAGATCCAAGCAAATCAACCCCCAAGTTCGGCTTTCAGAACCTTCCAGCGGGAGACAAAGGGTAACTGGGGTCCATAGGAAATTTCTGGCTGGCTTTCTTTGGGAGATCCCTTTTGATCCGGAGTGCAAGGCCACATCGGAAGAAAGCCATGGGCTCCCTTTGGATGTTGCAGGGAAGACACCTGCCCCCCAACTACTACATCTCCCATCCCAACAGGGGGCAAAGTAAAGTCCTTGGAGAAGATGCTCCAGGAAAAACAAAACACTTCGGGGCTTCTTTTCCAACAGGCGCGATACGACGGGGCAGCATGAGAAACCAGCCATGATTCAAGGCGGAGCCATGGCTTGGAGCACATGCCTCGCATGCAAGCGTCGACCCCGGTTCGAGACCTCCCCCCTCTCCCCTTGCCCGGTCCCGCCGTAAAGCAAGCGCTGGGACTCAGCCTTCGTCCCGGGGCGCCCTTTCAAACTTCCTGCGCCCAGGCAGCAAAACGCCGCGGCTCTTTTTTGTGAAGCGGTGGGAAAGGACAAGGGGGAGGAACGCGCAGAGGAACTCCCGAGGGAAGGCCTGCCAGCCGGCCCCCATCCTCGCCGCTCTCCCCCGCTCGCCCGGCCGGCCTTAGGGGCCATCAGAGCGGGGTGACCAGAGCCTCGCCGCCTCTCACGGGGAGGAGGAAAGGGACGGAGGGAGGAGGAGACGGTGGCGGCGCAGCAGCAGCAGCAGCAGCGGAGGCGGCGGCGGCGGCGGCGGCAGCAGCAGCAGCGAGAGCGGCCGAGCCGGAGAAGGAGGAGCCTTGGCCGCTCCGGAGGGCCGGGCTAAGGCCGTCCGCGGCCACGGGGGGGGGACGCCTGCACTGTCTCTTTAAGGGCTCTCCGGCTGGGGTGGCGCTTTCTCTCGCTCGCTCGCTCAGGCTCCCTTTGATATTAATAGTGTTGGTATCTTGAAACTGACGTCATGGTCGAAGACGGAGGTCCTGACAAGCGATAACACTTGTGATAAAGCGCGGATCTCGGGCGCAGCCTCCCTTTCGGACGCTTGTTTGTTGCCACGCCGAGCCCGGCGCTCCCCCGCTTTTTGCTCAAGCAAGAGCCGGGTCCCCCCCCCCCCCCGCTCTTCTCGCGCTTCCCCCTGGCTTTCCACCCCCACCCCCCATCCGCGAGGGGCGAGGAGAAAGGGGGGCCCGGGAAGGTAGACCTTTCTTGTCTCTCCACTCCCTCCCCCCCGTCAGCTCCTTAACCCTTTCTTCCTCCTCCTCCTCCTCCCTCCTTCTCCTTTCCTCCTCCTCTCTCTCCTCCTTCCTTCCTTCCCTCTCTCCCCCCTCCTCCTCCTCCTCCCTCCCCACCTCTTCCAAAATAATCCCAAGATCAACTCTTGTTGCAAACAACAGAAAGACGGTTCATGGCGCAAGCGGCGGTGCCACCATCTTTCCAGGCGCTGCGACCATTATTGCTCGGGTTATTGCTGATTAATCAACAGGTAAGCCGGACCGCGGCTGGCGGCCGCCCCGCCGGGAGTAGGGGGTGGGGGGGTCGCGTGGTGGGGACATGCCGGTGTGGGGGGGGGCGCTGAGGAGGAGGAGGAGGGGCCGGCCAGCTCCGGAGCCGGAACGGTGTGGGGTAGATGCGTGCGCGTGTATAATGTGTGTGTTGTGTGTGTGTGTGGGGGGGGGGAGGTGAGGAGATGGAGGGGGCGCGCAGATCTTTTCCGGCTTCTGCTCTTGGCTGCGTGGTGGTGACGCGGGTGGCTGGTTGGGTTCAGACGTTTCGCCGCTCTTCGTGCCGTCCGCGCCCGCGAAAAGGGCTGAGGGGGAGAGAGAGAGAGAGAGAGAGAGAGAAGGGCAAGGGTGGCTTGGAAAAGAAGGGGACGGGGGTAGCTCGGTGCTTCGTGTCCCCCCCCCCCCACCCACCCCCGTAAAGCCGAAGCTGGGTGGCTTCAAGCATCCGAAAGGGGGAGGGGGAGAAAAGGCGCCCCGCTTTTCTTCTCCCTGACCCCTTTGCCCGAAGGGCTTTTGGGATGAACTCGTGTGTTGATGCCTGGAAATCGGCGTCTTGGAAACTTGCAGTAGCCCGCTTCGGCGAGTCAGCAAAGGTCAAGTTCAGCAGCCGGGGAGAAGCGAGGGGGGGGGGACCCTTCCCTTCGCCCCATCCCATTTTCTCCTCCTCTTCTCACCCCCATCAACAAGAAAGGTCTTCCCCCCCCCCCCTCAACAAGAAAGGAACTTCTTCTAGCTGTGGCTTTGCTAATTCCCTTCCCCTCGAGAGCCTGCACTGCTTTGGTTTAATTCCCCTCCATCGGGAAAAGAGAGGTGCCCAGGTTCTCCCCCTCCCTTGATTTATTTTTCTGGATTCTTATTATTTTTTAAAAAGACCTTTTTGGCTAATCTTGGCCCAAGAAACCCCGGGCCCAAGACTCCCCCCAAGTGATCTCTTTCTCTTTTGATTTTTTAAAATGGGAATCGCAAAAATAAAGCCGGACTCCAGAAGGAGGATGCCACATGCAAAGTAGTAAGTCCTCCCCTCTTGCTCCCCAGTTTGGGATGTTTGAGAATACTTGGATTCTGTGTGCAACTTTCCAGAGAGAAGAGAGAGAGAGGGTGAGGAGAAGCATCCCACAAAAGAGGGGGGGGGGGGAGAAGAAACAAAATAAAACAAAAGAGGAGAGGATTAATATGGAATAATGTGTGCATTGATGAGATGGGGAGATAATTTTTATTTTATTTGCTAAGCTCTTTTTTCAGCCAGGAAGAGGACTTGGATGGTAATTTCACATGGTAAAGGAACTTTTTTTTTATAAAAAGCTTTTTAAGTACTGGGACTCCCTACTCAATTCTGCCTGATTTGTCCCAAGCTACTTTGTCTACTTTTTTATTCACTGATCACTCACATTTGCTTGCACTGAAGATAGATCCCCCCCCAAAAAAAAATCACAATGAATGGAGAAGTGCAAACTTCGTAGTACTTCAAGAAGGAAAGATTGTACTAACTTCTGATAAACAGAGCGAGGAAGCTGGTGGGCTGGTATGTCATTAAAAGTTCCCAAGAAGGAGTTTTGTTTTTTTTTCTTTTGGTGAGGGTGATTTCAAACTTGACACTTTGTACCCCATGGGTCTCTCTCTTCCCCACCTCCCTTCCTCTGATCTTTGCCTTTGATCCTAGGAAAATACTTGCTGGATCTCAGTAGCATTTTTAAGTTGATGGGTGCTCTTTGGCGAGGAGGGCTTCCCCTTTGACGATTTATGTGGGCTTCCTTTGTTATTCTTCTGGTAAACAGGGTGCTTTCAAAGTGTGTGTATGTGTGTGTGTGGGGGGGGGGGGAAGGAGTTACATTTATACATGTACACATGTTGTATCTGTACACTATTTTCCTTTCCTTTGGCAAATGTCAAACCTCTGAATTCCCTGGATTGAAAAGAATGATAGAAAGAGAAAAGTCAACGAACAAATGATGGGGAGTAAATCAGAGAGGAGAGATCTCATAAAGATTTGCTTTTGCTTTACCATTCTGATGACAGTTAGCAAGACATTTTGGAAAGTTGGAAGAAAATATAGTGTCTGTGCATGTGGGGGGGGGGGAGAGAGGGCGGAATACAAAATTGGAAGAAAACATAGTTAAGAAAAAGACTGTCTGTCTGCAGTGTCTAGCACTTTCCTGAATGCCACACCAAGTTTACTTGTAGTAAACAATCACACACTCAGAATGGCTGGAAAAAAAGCTTTTGATAAACCTTTGGCACAATGTATTAATAGGGTTGGTTTTTAATTTGGTGTTTTATCTTCCCTCCCCCCTCCTTTCATACACATTTAAAAGGAATCTCCTAACTATTGCATTGGGAATAGTTTATGCATTATTCTTTTGTTCTACGCAACTTGAAAAAAAATCATAAGAATTGAAATATTGGTGTGGTTAAAAAAAAATCAAAAGCTCAAGTTATCATATTGCAAATAAGCGATAAAGTTTTATTGGAGAAAACAATAAAAAATGTACAGTAGGGTTTCCTGAACACAAGGCAATCTTACTCCTCATGTTTGCAATACGTCTGTTAGGTGAGAAACCCTTTCAAATATTTCACTAACTCGGCATATTAAAAGTCATTTTTTTAAAAAAAAAAAACCTTTAAACTTTGTTTTTGCTAAGTTTTCTGGCTCATGCAAATAAACTCTTTCATGAGAACACCAACTATTTCCTGTAAATCGTGATGCTGACAAAACGGTCTGGAAATGCTATCAACGTTTTGTAAGGGTTTTTTTTTTATGACTGGTAGTGAAAGTTTGTTACAAACTTAGCTAACGCAAACAAATGGAATACTTTAGTTCCTTTAGTTCCTTTCTCCCCTTAAAAAAAACACAGAGGGGTCATTATGTTCTTTTAAAAAAGGTATAACACCAGTTAAATTGTGGATTATGCATTTAACAGAGAGAGAAAGAGGCGCCTGTGCAGCTGCTTAACTTCATCTAAACCCTAAAATCTCTCTTGCACCATATGCTTAAATTTGCAAGATGCAATTTAAAGATGGAATTTTGTTCCTATATTGCTGTGCTTTCTTAAATGTGGTGTGGGAGAGGAGTGAAGAAGATAAATACATATTTTTTTATCAGTTAGGATTCTATAAAGATATAACTTAAAGCCTATAAATGTCCTCTTAGTTTTTCCAGCTTCCAATTCTCTGATTTAGGAGGGCATGTCAGGTTCTTTTTGGAAACCTTTGATTTCAAACACGTATGTTTTCATTTCTGGAATTCAAGCAAGCCTCACAGTGAAATTCTCCATAGGACTTAGATGGAGTTTTCTATGAATTAAGAGTAGGCTTGAGATGTAAGGCCTTGCGCCAATTTAGTCAGGATTTTTTGAATTAGTTTTTAAATGCATAAAATACACATTGCCTTTTTGAGATGTTTGTTGAATAGCATAGTACATACTTTACAAATGAGAAAAAGTGTCAGCTTTTATGGGTTTCACATATGTGTGTTTATATGTACACAATATATATCTTCGTATTTTTCTTTCTCCGCGACATCTGATTTATCCATTTGCAATATGGACTAAGCGTATCGACTGAAAAGTAAGTCCTTCTCCATTTACTGATGTACTCTTATGTAGGCAGAGCATTGCAGCCTTAACTAATCTTTTATGGTGCTTTATATTTGTGGCATATATGTGCCTATATACTGTATGTCCATATAGAGCATTTCTGCTCTTTAGTCCTGTTAATAGAAAATGTAAAAACAGCCTACTTTGTAAAGGATTTTTTCCTGGTAATTCTTCATTCAGGCTATATTTTATTTTCCACGCAGACAGACGGGCTTCGGGAATGCCTTAACATTTTTCAAACATTAAGGTCAGATGAACTAATTACTTCTTGCTGTTAAGGGTAAATTACTCTTTTGCAGTTAGGAATCTGAAAAGTTAATAATTCCAGACTCTGGATCATTTGGGGAAAATATTTATTAATGGTTTTCAACATTGCCATTAAGCTGCTTCTATAAGGAAAGGCTTTAAAAATCATGTAGGTTTCAATAGATATTAAGATACGAATATCTGACAGCAATAAAAAGTATCAAACGTACACCTTTTGTCAAACACAATCAGATCTTACCTGTACGATACTGGGAGAGCTGATTGTCATAATGGTTTATGAGTCATGCGACACTTTGTTATAAAGTAAAATAATTATGGAAGCTAACGGCAAAGTGTTTTGACTCCGTCCAATTTGAATTTTTGAAAAAAAAGTTGTCTGTAGAAAAGTGAAATAAAATTTGTTGTGATACATCTAACGTGCTTAGAACTCAAATACAACCTAGAAACTTATGAGTTAGGAAAGTGGTTGGAGAATGTAATAAATGGACTTTTAAAAAAAAATGCAAATCATCTTTCACATTAGTTTGGAATAAATGTATTAACTTTAGATCTTGCTATATTGTAAAGTTTGAAGTTTTGCCTACTACTTAAGTGGATACAAAGAGGTCAGCCATTCCATCAGACTGATTAAATAACCTCTTGGTATTAGCCTTTATTTAATTTTATTTCCTCAAGAAAAATAGGGGAAATTTGTATTTCTTGGGGCTTTGGGTTAAAATTTCTGTCCAAAATATTACATTTTACATTACAAAATAGAATTGATTAAAATCAGGCCTGTACATTTTTGAAAGATGTGTAGGAAATTGTTGACTACCAACATTTTTGAGGTGGCTAAGTTAAAAGGTTTTGCATAATTTGTGATTTCTGGGAGTTCAATTGGTTGATTCAATTTCACCTGATTATTCACTTGATGGAGTTTATATTGAAGATATTAGTATCTTTTCAGAGATATTGGTGAAAAATTCTATTTGAGAATAAAACTCCTTTAATATTTGACTTTTCATTGCCTACTTGAATAATGTACTAAAAAAAGACTTCCGAATAAACATATCCATTATTAATACTATACCCTGCAGATTAGTTCACTCTATGATTAAGCAGTAAGAAGAATACTTTAGGATTTCAGTTTTGATTAAACCCCAAAAAGAACAATTTTTAAAAACTATCAATTATTATTGAATCTTGGAAAAGTTGGAAACTATTATTATTATTGTTCCTTTTGCCTGTGTGTTGATTTTTTTTTTAAAAAGAGAACATTGAAAAAAACCATGTTTTCAACTTCCTCCTTATATATTGTTGCAACAGAGTTATGATTTAGATTTGACAGTAAAATCTCCACCCAAATATATTCTATTTTGGTAGTTTCATCACTGTTGTCAATAAGGATAGAAAGGAAACCCAACTGTCTTGTCATACTTTTGTAAACAGTAATAAATGTTTTTTTTTTAAATTATAGTTGTGCCTTAAAGCTTCAGCATTAATTAATTGCACAATAATACACATTTTTATTTGAGAATAACTTGACTATATATAGAGGCTTTCTCCTAGTTATAGTGCAGGTTAAAGGAAAATTATTTCAGGTAAACATTGGTAGAAGGTTTTAACCCGAATATATTAGAGACACATCTGAATGCAGAATAATCACCAATAAATAGAGATGAACATTCTTCGGAGTAAACACATACAGGCTTGTGGTGCAAATCCTAGCAATCTGTTACTACTCTCATCTCAAACCAATTTATTGCCAGTAAAATAATCTCAAAATTAAGTATTCTTTATAATAATTCTTAAGTGTGTTGATTTGGGTAGATTCAACAAAAAATCAATATACATTTTTAGTGAATACGTTATAGTCAGTTTAAAAAAAATAAAATCAATTTTACAATAATAGATATATCTTTGAAGAAAACTTTACGCATCTTTGGTGGGCGCATTTTACTGTCTTACAGCGTTATCTCAGACATTTTACTTGTTCATTATTTAAAACGATACTATAATGTGCTATGATATTACAAATTATATGGCATAGTGCCCCATTTTTATGTAGAACTGAACTTTTTTCTATGAAAACCAATCAGGGAAAAGCGCTGTGGTGGGACAGTTAGAAAATCCTTACTTATCTGAATTTATTCTATTTTAATACTCTCCCTTGCTTCTAACTCTCATGCTCCAGTTAATTGGGTTTATCATTTTTTTAAGTGAAGTAATTACTCGCAGTTTGCAATATCTATGTATCTATGCTAGCTGTCTACTGATTAAATGATTAGATTAAAATATTGTAAATGTGGTTTAATATATTTCTCAGTAAGAATAGCCGTGGAAATCTTGTGCTGTTTAGAATGACGCTATATAAATTCTCATAACTTTCTAATCGAACTTGTAAATGTGGTAGAATATGAATTGCTCCAGCTTCAAGAAATACCAATGAATGTTTCTAAGCAGAAAACACACAAACATAAATTTATGAGATGCGTGGAATTTTATGGATTTATTACTTCATTCTAAACAGAGCTTTCTATATTAAATGATTTGTTCAAGAACTTTGATACAATTAGTTGAATATATTCAGTCCTTTTAGTTTTATCTTCAAATACATATACATATATGGACGTACACACACACACACACACACACACACACAAATTTCCAATCTGTAGAATTTCCTGTAGAAGAAATTGTTCGCCTTCTAAATACAAAACTAACCCCCCCTCCCGAGATGTAAAATATTTTTCTCCTCATGAAACATTTCTATATTTTCTCGCAAAATGTGGCCTGCACTTTTTATAAATCTGGCAATCAACCCTTTATAAGGGGTAGACACCTTCCTTGGTGGTTTTATTTATACAGAAGGAAACTTTTGCTCGCTCTCATTCTTTTGGTCTTTTTCCCTTGTTTTCTTTAAGCCGACTGACGTAATGCCAAACTTTGCTTTAACAGAACAGACAGAAGTAATTGGTAGCTTTTAACTTTTAATAATGTTCAAGATTTGTTTTAGTGGCCTAACTGCTATTTTGTTTAAAGAAAACTGAAGAAAAACTGGGCTTGAAGCCTGAAGAAAGACCCTGTTGATGCAGTTATTTTTAATTCTTGCTATTTTTTTTATTTAAAAAAAAATGCTTTCCTGATGAGCTTTGCTGTAGTTGTCCAAATGCACTTTTGTGAATATCAGTGCATTTCAGGTTATGACAACATAAACTACTTAGGAAAAAAAGAGAGAAGGCTCTCCGCAAAGTTTTGAGTGCATGATTATTTCTCCCTGTTTTCTCCTCCTCCTAAATCTGAGAGTTGATAAGTAATTAGAGTAATCATTTCTTATTCTTGACCAATTGAAACTCCTCTTTTAAAACAAAACACATTTTTACACCTGTTAATGTAACTAAAAAAAAAAAAAGTAAACTGAAGGAGCATTGCAAAGAGAAAGGACCATTCAGTTTCCCATCAGCCAAACACAATTACAATAAATGCATTAATTCTTCCTTTTTCTCTTCTTTGTTCCAGTCCTACTCATTAGTAACCCTCTTCACCATGCAAAGCTGATGATTTCTGAGAAAGAGAATATGCAGCCCTTTAAAATACACTGCTTTTAATGGGATTATCCGTACAAACCCAAACAATTTTCAAATGCAGTATTTATAGTATGTTGTACAGTTAGGCTTTTCACACCGACAGAAACATCTGTCTGTACCCAGATTAAACGAGAGACAACTTGGTGAAGCTGAGGTTGGTGCGACTACATATGTTGGCAAACCTGAGTTATCCGTCAAAGGGCAAGTCAGCTTCTGCCAGTTTTTCCTTCCTTCAGGGGAGGTGCTCCACCCAATCAAAGGGACCCCACCCAGAGTGGAAAACTATAATTCAGTGGCACCACTCTTTCAAATGTCAGTTCTCCCTACGCTTCCATCCCTACACTTAACTTGTCTCCGTCTTTACTTTCATTTCAACATCACTCTGTTGAAGACCTCTTTTTTCATCTCCAGACGATGTTTCTCTAATTCTCATTTAGAAGGATAACGTCTATTGGGGTTAATGCTCTAGCTTTCAGTTCCATGGATGAATGCAGTTTCAGATATTTTTGGAAAGTCTTTTCAACTGTATTTTAGGTTATATTATAAAAGTATATTATGAAAAGCCATTTAATTTTATTATAAAACCTAAAAATGTAGTGAGAGGTTTTCTAATTTTTGGTTCATGCACTTGTATCAAGAGTTGTTAAAGCTTGAAATCGTGGTTATGATTTAGGTTTCTATCTTTGAAGATTATGGGAAATATTTATTTAATCCTGGTATTTAATGTTGACTGATACATAGATCAAGTTGCATATAAAACTTTGTTTAATCTTTGTGTGTGTGTGTGTGTGTGTATTTGTTATGCGTATGTGAACACAATCTAAATACAGAATAGTAAATACCGAACTATATTTATATACATAGATTTATATACAATCTAAATCTAAATCTGCAGTTATTACTCTTACTTGATATCATTTTATTCAGTTTTCAAATTTGGAAACCATCTAATTCCCAAAATTAGAGATAACATAACATTTCTAATTTAATCTTTTAATAGACTAGATTGTAGATACAGGTTTTAGTAAAATTGAATGGGTGTTCTGACTATATTCAGCTTTGAGAGCGACTGCTTTATCCCATTTTGAAAATAATTTGAAAATTGTCCACCTTTCCAAGCAAAAATTTGGGGAGAAATCTTGAAAAAAAAAGTAGCTTGTGCAAAAGGTACAGAATAAGAATGCTGTTCTCTTCCCAGGATTGATAGTTTATTTGTGAGGTTCAAAATCTGTAAGTGAAAGATGATGTAAAAAGTTCATCAGTCGAGCTTAAGTTCCTGTACAAGATTTACTTAAACGTTGTGTTTCAGTTTTGCCTCAAACCATTTGAAACCATCTCTGGATCCAAGAATCTACCATTTCTGGGTTACTGAGAGATTAAGTATGACAGTTTGTATTATATAATGAAAAGCAGTATTGTTTGAACAAAGGTAGCATATTTTGATTTGCGTACATATTTTCCTCTGGCAGTTGGCAGTAGTATTACTCTAAAGTGAAGGGTTTAAATATCCCTTGGTTTGGAACATATAGTACAGACGCTAGTGTGGTTTTTAAAATCATGGGACTTTTCCTATATTGTGTGAATGTACAGTATTATATGTACACAGAATACAATGTAAATTTCTTTTTCTCATGCCTACATGTACACTCATAACCATTATAGGTTTTTACAATGATCCCTAAATTTTATTTCAATATTAGTTTCGTATTTCATGCTTTTATGAAAATAGCAACTCTAGAATGAATATATCAAAACTTAAACTTTCCAATTGATGGCACAGTTACCAAAAGTATTGAAATGTAGTTTTGCTTTTCTCATCAAAGTTTCAGAATTATTATTAGCAACTGTGGCAGCTTCTTATCCACAATAACATGATATTATTTAACATTGGTTAAATATATGATTTTTTTATCACACTACCACAGCCACAGAGCTGGTAAATACGTAGACAGAGATGGGTAGTGAAAAAAAAGTAAGAAACTCAAAGAAGCTGTACACACTTGTGTGCTTGTGTAGTTGTATGTCTGGTGTCAAAAACAGATCACTTTAACACGCAGGACATTATTTAGATTTAAATAGGCTTAACCAATCACTTTTTAAAATAGGTAAACATATTTCCCCTTGTTGACCTCTTTAGACAAAAATCTGAGAAGAGTGATGAGATTTCTATTGCCCCGAAGGTCAGAAAGCTTTGACTCCATTGGGGAAATAGGAGAGTGAATTCCTGAATGAATAGCTCCCTTGGAAAGCAAGTTCTCTCACCAAAACTCCAGATGTTCAGATTGCTTTAGCACAGCTTTCTTCTGGATATTAGCCAGAGTTCTTCTATTATCAAAGACAGCATTGCAAAAAGCCTGCATTATTGTCATTGCTCTTTGAACTAACTGTAGAGTGGTCTTTATGATATTGTGTGTGTGTGTGTTACTTGAGTACCCATGAGACTCTAAAAAACGTTGCTATTCAAGTATGAAAATAAATGAAAACAAAAGATATAGGTATCTAAATTATCCGATATACGTAATATAGCATTCCATAGTTCTACTGTGACATCTCTAGTAATTTAGTATTGATTTGACAATTTCGAATATAGTATTACATGCAGGAATAAAATGCCCAGTGCATATCAAGGTGTGGGTTTTTTTTTTTGGGGGGGGGGTATTAGTCGAGATTTGCATTGAAATCCTTCTTTAGGTATTATAGACAAGCATTATACAGTTTTGATGTAAGCAATAATTTGAGGGGTTTATAAAATGTATGCTTGGCGGCCAAAAACACTGCAAAAATAATTTGCTTGAGAAATTAATTTGTAATGCATTATCCGAATTTGCTTAGAATTTGTTTAATTCAGTTTTAACCAAACTTTTTGACTCGGCCAGCTTTAGTGAGAATCTTATTAAAATACCTGTTTTTAATGGATAATGAATAAATAATAGACTATGAATCTAAGTTGGATTTAAATAGACCATGTGATATATACTTTCATGTTATTTTGCTTCTTCCATTAAATTGAGAAACATCAAATTATGCAATGTGAATGTGTGTGCTGTGGGTGTGTATGTGTGTGTGGATACGCACATGTAGAGAGAGAGGAGGAGATGTTCTTTAGTGTGAAAAGCGATCAGTGAATAACACATAATACTTGAACCTTTGGGAAATACATTTTTCTTTTTCTCTTCTAAGAACTTTGGCTATAATACTAAGTAAGAGTCCTGTAAATTTTTGTTGATGTGAAATCTAGAGAGAAACATACAGAATGAAACACATTTTTTTTTCTAATGTGGGAAAATGAACTTTTCTTTTAAATGTTACGTAAGTGTAAAACTTTTAGATTAACAAAATAAGTTATATTTTTGTCCAATCCTTTCCCTTTTCTGTTCTGTGTTGCTGTGTTTTTTGGCGTGTAGAAAAGTTATATGCATCTTTTCTAAAAATATATGCAAATTATTGCATTGGACCTGTTTTAAAAAACAGGCAACACTAATTTTGCTCTGTCGTACTTCAAAACTAAGATGTCAAGTTGGTGGCCACAGTGGTATGATCAAAGCTTAGCTTGTTTTTTTAATGCATCAATTTAATGTTTTTTTCATGATGTAATGAAAGTTTTGACTCAGGTACTATTTGCTATCTTTGTAAAATCATTCAGAATAGGATGCCTGTTGGCATGGAAAAGTTGAGAAAATGTTCAGGGAGATTAGATTTTATTCAATGCTTTTACTGTATAGCTGTTTGTGAAAACAGGATACACCAATAAATAATAGTTTTGAAGTTTATGTTTGAATTGACTGCCTAAATGGTTTGATGAAGAACAGAACATTGATATGTTTGATGACACAGTTGGTATGGAGAAAAAAAAATCAACAGTATGAGGTGATACAGATTATTCCACATATATGTCATTTACCGTGACTCATTAGTGAAGTAATTGTTGAAGAATTGAAAACTTCATATCGCCTACAGTTTACCCTGAAAATTGGTCCAGTTGTTTTAAAGTAGTTTTTATTTTTTTGTAGCTCTGCATTCTACCCAGTCTTTTAATTAAACAGATTTTACATGATTTTCTGAGATACCCTGAATGAATTCTAGCACTTTATTCTCATTATTTACTTTTCATCATGGTTTGCAAGAGTCGTTTTAGAATACCAGTTAGTATATTCAAGAACAATCTTTGTCCTGCTCTTAATACATGTGGACATTTTAGCACAGATATGTCAATCTTCCATTTTAATATAGGTGGATTTTATTAAGATGGCTAACTCCTCAAATTTAGTATTCAGTCTAGTTGTCTACTGTCTGTCTGTCTATGTTATATCTCATTTCCGACTATCCCAGACCATCTGATTTATGCAATATACTGTGTTTCCCCGAAAATAAGACAGAGTTTTATTTTCTTTTGACCCCCAAAATAAGGCTTGGCCTTATTTTTGAGGTGCAGGAGGCTACGAGCATGGTCACTGCATGGCTGCTGCTGTGTGGCAATATTTTCAGGGAGGGCTTATTTTCAAGGGATGGCTTATTTTAAACACATGCGCTCAAAAGCCCGATTGGGCTTACTATCCTGGGAGGTTTTAATTTCAGGGAAACAGGGTAGCAATAGCAATAGCACTTAAACTTATATACATCCGAAGTGCTTTACAGTACTCTCTGGACAGATTACAATGTTAGTATACAGCATTGTATAGAACAATATGGGTCCTCATTTTACCAAACTTGGATGGAAGGCTGAGTCAACCTTGAGCCCCATTAGGATTGAACTCCAGGCTGTGGGCAAAGTTTGCCTGCAATACCCATTTTAATTATAACACCACCGGGACTCCTTGCAAACTTGTACATATAGGTTTAGAAATTTCAGTGTTCACAAAATTTGGGCCGCTAGGATGTTGGTTACATACTCCATAGAGACTTGTTAATTCAATGAATGCTTGCCTGATCAATCATCAAAAAGCAAGTAACTATTGAACTTCTTGGTTTGTTAGTTAATAATCTTGGCACTCACTTAATGCCAGCTTTGTGAGGTCCACACAAAAAATATACCAAGAAGTACAAGCTTTAACTTAGAAGGTTCCATTAGAGCCGAGGTGGCGCAGTGGTTAAATGCAGCACTGCCGGCTACTTCAGCTGACTGCAGTTCTGCAGTTCAGCTGTTCAAATCTCACCGGCTCAGGGTTGACTCAGCCTTCCATCCTTCCGAGGTGGGTAAAATGAGGACCCGGATTGTTGTTGGGGGCAATATGCTGACTCTGTAAACCGCTTAGAGAGGGCTGAAAGCCCTATGAAGCGGTATATAAGTCTAACTGCTATTGCTATTAACAGAATCTTGCAAGTTGAAAGCACATATCTTTCTCTTCCCCTTCCCCTTTACATTCCAAGAAACTAGGCAGGATTTTTTCTGAGATACTTATCATGCTCCTATTCCTTATGTGGCCTACCTTTTATTGATCATTACCCTGGCTGTGGTTCTTCCTCTTATTTGCTAAGGTCAGTCTCACATACCATTACAATTAAGGCAAATCTGGAGTGTTCCAAGATGATGGAAGACTGTATAACTTGATCTTGCATCTGAGGATTAATTAGCAGAAACAATCAAAGGCCAGAACCAATTTTAAGAAACATATCCGAAGGTAGTTCAAGGAGAAGAACCTTTAAATTAACTATGCCAAGGAAAGTTGTCTTAACAAACTACTAAAACAAGACTTGTTTTATATAATGTCAGGAAAAAAAGAGTGAAAGACACAAGCCTGTTTGGCAGTTGCAAGTATGATGACATCCTAGCTCCATGATGGTGAATCTATGGCATGGGTGCCAAAGGTGGCACACACAGTCCTCTCTGCTGGTACACGTGCCATCGCCCCAGGTCAGATTTCCATGGCATTTCTTTCGTGAGCTTCTGTTTCCCTGCAAACAATGAAACAGAATCTTGCAAAAGAGAAAGATCTTACCTCTTCCTGCGCTGCCGATGTTGGGATGCTCTGCCTCCCGCCGGCCAGCTGCTCTGCTGCACATGTGCAAATATCTGTGCATGTCCATGCATGTTCACATATGTCTATGCATACATGTTCACATGTGTGCATGCACCTTTCAGTTTTGCATGTGCACGAGCATGCCGTTTGGACACTCAGTGTCTAAAAATTTTGCCATTACTGTCCTAGCTCAAATAGGAAGCACCAATGAATTAAAATCCTCCACCAGTAGTTCCAGCTGTCCCTTCATGCCCTCCTAATATACTCCCTGAAGACCCAGATGCTCAGGTGACCCATTCAAATCAACTAGCTGAGTCACCTAGAGTTTATCTAATTTAGCAGGGAATTTCTGAAAAGTATTAACTATTTGTTTATAGCTAGTTTACAAGTATGTTAAGAAGGCAATATCCCAATCCCATTATTTTCCAGCACTTTTTTATTTCTGTAATTTACTGCGTGTATCATGTTTACTCAATATAATTCAAGGTGAAATGCTTGCTCAGATGACCCATTCATATCCAGTAGCTGAGTCCCCTGGAGTAGAACATCACATGACTACCTTGCTTGATATCCATTCTCTTCAGGAGGATGTTTGTGCAATTATTCTCAGTAAGACTTTTATTGAGTTTTGAATATTCAGGGCTCCAGATCACATGGAAGATATAAATTAAAGGCTGCCTTTTCCCTTCAAGAAGCTTGTATACAAGGGAGAGATTTAATTGGTTAATATTGGAACAAATCCAGTCAGTAAATAAAGCCCTTAATGAGTTGGATAATTTATTGATTATGTGCAATGAAATCAGTGTCTATTTGTAGTGACTGCATAGATAGACAGTCTCTAAAATGATTTGCCCTAATCTCTCCTGCCTTCTGTTGGTGTATCCATTGATGTAGTAATTGAGTTCATCCACTGGTTGTCCCTTTCATCTCTTTCCTTCCACAGTTTCCAACATTCAAGACTTCTCCAGAGATTAAGTCTTTACATAATATCTCCACAATGAGATACTTTTAGTGTGCTTATTTGTTCCTTGAATGATAATTTTGTATGATTTCTTCAACGATCCATTTATTTGTCTTCCATGGTATTCTCAGGAGTTTTCTCCAATGTTGTTTTTAATACTCTTTCTATCCTGCTTCTTCAGGTGTC
This sequence comes from Thamnophis elegans, assembly GCF_009769535.1. Taxonomy (NCBI): domain Eukaryota; kingdom Metazoa; phylum Chordata; class Lepidosauria; order Squamata; family Natricidae; genus Thamnophis; species Thamnophis elegans. Next base: position 62,616,307 of record NC_045548.1, on the reverse strand, counting down.
CATCTTTCATTTTCATGTGTCACAATCCCTAGTTGTCTTGTGTATTTACTTTCAGAAAGGTTGGTGTGTCATGTATCTTCATACGATGCCCATGCATGCAGAGAATACAGTTTTTTCTTCTTCTAACAAAGCTAGCAATTGTTGACACTGTTCTTTGGGTCGGTTACTATTGATTTGTATTGAAGACTTTCTTTTTGAGTCTTGTATCTAAATTGTTGATAGTTGCTTGGCTATTTTGTTAGTTGTAAATCATGCCTTTAAAGAGGTAAAGCGTGGGGACTGAAGAAAGGAAATATTTTGGTTTCAAAAAAACTCCTTGGTCTTGGATTTCCTTAAGCAGAAATTGTGCACACATTTATTTATGAGTGAATCATTTAGATCAGTGGGCCTTTCCCCCCCTGCTTGAGCATGCATGAGAAATATCTGTCAAATTACTGACTCAGTCATAACTATTAATTCATAATTAAAAATAGTTGATGACTTTACAAGCTTACTGGTAAACAATTTCTGCTTATTGAAAATAAAGATAAAAGACTTTAAACATTATAAATTCTAGGTATTGTTAATGAAGTTTATGGGGGTGGCAGTCTTGTGTTTTGCATGATGGCAAAAGTATTGGTAAGGTATATCATTTTGGAACAGAAGTTCATTCAGTTTTTGAAAAGTACGGCATGTATTGCAAATGGAAGAGTTGATTAAAAAGAAGAAAGAGCCCCCTTTTTTCCTGAAGAAAATTAATGAGAACTATTAAAATGATATCAATCTAAAATGCATATATCCTTCTTCAAGGGGACCGCTTAAAAGTTTGTACTTCAGAAAATCGCCAATCGAAATGGAAAGGATCAACAATTCTCCTTGGTGGAAATTTGAGCTGTGAGCAGGTTTTTTAATAGCTTTATTGCCACTAGAAATAGGGGGATGTCTCAGATGATCTCTAGTTTATTATGCATTTGATACTGATGACAGATCACCGTTTTTAATAGTGCATGTCTATTAAGAAGCGAAATTTGTTGAATTCAGTGGGATTTATGCTCACACAGTAATACTGTAGGCCATTGTTGGTACAGTGGTTAAGGCAGCAGGCTAGAAACCAGGAGATTGTGAATTCTAGTTCCAATTCAGCCATGAAAGTTGGCTTGGTGACTTTGGCCAGTCACTCTCTAAGCCCAACCTATGTTACAGATTTGCTGTTGTGGAGAAAATAGGAGTCTCCATAATCATCTTTAGAATGTTTAGACTGTTTAGAATCAGTCAGATTACAGTTTTTTAGGCCGGAAGGAAGTATATGGAAACCCAACTTTTCATTCATTCATTCATTCATTCATTCATTCATTCATTCATTCATTCATTCATTCATTCATTCATTCTGACCAACCAACCAACTTGCTTACCAACTACCTACTGATCTACATACATACAACTGTTTTTTTCAGTTTGCACGGTAAAACTAGTTTGTGGATTATTTTTCTGAGCAGGACATTATATATATCTAATATATAATATATATTTCAGTACATAATTATATGTAGGTAAGTGCAGGGTGTCTATATATATATATATATATATATATATATATATATATATATATATATATATATATATATATATATATATATATATATATATATATATATATATATATATATATATATATTTCTGGAAGCTCCAGGGCAAAAACTCCAGGTTTTCGACTACTTAAGTAAAGAGGCAATTGTGGAATTTGTGTAGTGAATAAAGAAAGAATTGTGGTTAAAAAAGTTTCTAGCTTCAGAGAGTCTCTGGAATGTATTACCTTAAAAGAATCGTACATAAATCAAGCTTTTTCTTTCCTGACAGACTCTAATAAATTTTCTTTTCCTGCTCATGGCAAAAATAATTTCAGATCAAACTTCTACAATGGAAATGTTCTAAAAATTTCTGATAGATTTCCTGACGTTATTTTAACCAGGACTGTGACTGGCAAACTTTTACTTATTTAGGTATTAAAAATTAACCTTAGTTTTGCTTTTGGCATTCATTATTGAAGACAGAAAGGGGGGAGGGTTATTTGATGGATAACAGCTACCGTATATACTCGAGTATAGGCCGACCCGAATATAAGCCGAGGCACCTAATTTTACCACAAAAAACTGGAAAAGTTATTGACTCGAGTATAAGCCTAGGGTGGGAAATGCAGCAGCTACCGGTAAATTTCAAAAATAAAAATAGATACCAATAATGTTTTTGAATATTTATTTCAAAGAAAAACAGTAAACTAGCGGTGTATTCAATGAAATACTTCACTCACCTCATGATGCTGATGTCCCGCTGTGATGATGATGTCCCGTGCAGCCGCGGGAGCGATGTCCCGCCTCCTATGACACACGGCACAGTGATTCCTATCATTGGATCACTGTACCAGAGGAGGTGGGACATCGCTATGTGGCTGCTTGCCATAACAAGGAGGAGGTGGGACATCGTTGCAGAGCGGCAGGAGGGGAGGAAGGGGAATCGTAAGACAGCCCTGCATTACATTAGAACGTGAGGAGGGGGGATGGTGCGGTGCGCGCTGCGCGGCAAACTGACACAGAGGGAGGGGAAACTCACAGGGGCACTGGGCCATTCACGAGTGTCACCCAGCGGCATGGCCCCGCCCCTTTTTCTCCTCCATTTCGGGCAAATTTTTCACTGACTCGAGTATAAGCCGAGGCGGCTTTTTTCAGCCCAAAAAGTGGGCTGAAAAACTAGGCTTATACTCGAGTATATACAGTAAATCTTTTTTTGATTTTCAAAAAGAAAGACTAATAGAACTAATCATGTTGTAAAAGGAAAAAAAAATCTACAGATTTTTAGGTTGTTTTTTTTAAATTTAAAACTGAATTGTCAGGCTAAACTATTTTACCAAGTTGATGAGTCTCCCTTATTTCATAATTTGGTTTTGTGTCCAAAGGATGATATTGGGAGCAAATTGTCTTATCCACCTTTAAGTTATGATTTTTGGTTTGCTTTATTAACAGAAAGAGTACTTTTTCCTGAATAAGTTCCTAATTAATTGACATAAACCAACTGCATGTAGAACAGAACAAGGTTTAAGTGCTCTCCTTGTGAACCATTCTTAAGGGAACAAATGCTTACCTTTAATTGCTTTGAATTCAAGATTGTCAATATTTATACCAGTAATAATGAACAAAATTCAGAACATTTAGCTGCATTCTTAAGTAATTCTACTTAAAAGGGAGAGAAGGAGGGAAAAAAGTCTTGATAGCTTTGCTGTGTTGTTAAAAATAAGTTTCCAATGTATTGTTTAGAATGAAGGCTCCTTACTTTCTACCTGTTGTTAGCTTACACTTCTACTGTTTAGATATGCAACTAACAAGCATTTAGATTCTGTGAAAATCTGTCAGAACACACATGCACTTTTGAAATGGAATTTCCAGCCTTTCTTGATGGGTGATGTGCTTGATTTAATACTTGATTCCTAAATTTTGGCTTCCTTCCCAAGAATTGTACATTAGTATACTTTCTCTTAATGCTATCGATAATGGCAGACAGTTTGTTTATGGATCAGAGTGCAAATTATTTTGAGCATTTTATTAGAACAGTTCAGAAGTGGTATTCAGCAGGTTCTGATCAGTTCTGGAGAACCGGTAGCAGAAACTTTGAGTAGTTTGGAGAACCAGTAAATACCAACTCTGACTGGCTCTGCCCCCATCTATTCTCTGCCTCCCAGGTCCCAGCTGATTGGGAGGAAATGGGGATTTTGCAGTAACCTTCCCTTAGAGTGGGAGGGAATGGATATTTTACCGTATCCTTTTCCTGCCATGCCTACCAAGCCACACAATGCCACAGAACTGGTAGTAAAAAAATTCACCACTGGAACAGTTGTATAAAAATTTCCTTAGAGTTTATTTGTTGGAAACATCTTGAATTTTATGTGATATTGCAGCACTGGAAAGTAAAATACTTTATTTCACAAATGAAGGGAAATGTATGTGTTCCAGGATAATGTTGAAGGATCCAATCTAGGTTGGGCATTGGGACCAGAGGTTTAGCCTTCCAGGTATTCACACTGAGGGAATGTCTCTCTACCAGAATGTATCAAACTTTATTTGCCAATAAGGCAAGTTTAGCATTTTAATAGATGGCAAAGGATGCTGTTCCATTTGAAGATAATATAGTTCCTCCAAGTAACATGAAATAAAACATATAGTTTGTTATCTACATTCCTGACTTTATATCAATATTTTAGTGACCCCCCCCCCCCAGCTCTTTTGGTGTTAATAATCTATTAAAATCTGTTTCCTTGCTTTCAAAATAATTAGGCTTTTTAGAAGTGCTTTGGTGGGTTATGTTGCAGTCCATTATGTCTCCTGTCATATTTAATATTTTCATGCAGCTTAGATAAAAAGACAATCCTAAATATAAACTATTAATAATTTCCAAAAAATGTTTTTCCATCTACATTTAGAGAAATGGCAAAACCTCTGTTGACCAAAACCTCCCAGCTTTTCTCTGACAACATTCTTTCAAAATTAAAGTATAGGAAAGGCATTCACTGGAAAGTTTACTTCAATATTTTGCATAAATCCTTTAAGACTAGCAAATTAAGTGAGAATATGGCTAGCTGTAGGAAATAATGTGTTAAGCCTGCATCTTCCATACCATTAGCTTTACATAAATCCTGCTTTAAATTTTACTTCTTTAAAGACATTAAAAACTTTGAATTTGTTTTCTTGGTAGCTAAATAAATCATGTGTTAGTTGAGTACTATAGCTATTTAAATATTTTAGTGATTTAATTAATACCTTGTAAAACCCTATTTAAAATGGTAAACATAGAAGTTACTGGGTATTTTTTTCTGTTCCCATGCATCAATTCAAGCTAAAATGATACTGAAAAAGATGTTTCATTAGCGAAGTATCATAATAAGGGATGAGCTTAAGCTAAATTCAGGTTGATGGACATAGTTGACAGAGGACATAAATATTAAGAGGAATGAAAATTAGTGGTGTCCATTCTAAGCATCATCACTTCTCCAGCATATACTTCCAGCACTCAAAAACATTTTTAAGTATATCATTAGACAATAATAATAATAAACTACACTAGGCTATTTACAGCAACACAATCTGATCTACTTTCTTAAGATTCTTGTTAATTTATGGACTTGCAGGAATAGACAGTTCTAGTTTTTTCCATTATTGTTCTCTCTGTGAGGTCCCATCCTATATCATTTCTATTTTCCCATTGTCATTCAAGGAAGTATAAAGCCAACTGTAAACTTCAAAGTTCCTGAAGTGCTGGGCTGTAATAATACATTGTTCTATGTGTGATCAGATTGTATAGTATGGCAATCCATTAGGCAAAAGATTAATGAGTGTGATATGTGCCTTGTCTTGTATTTAATTATAATGATATTATACATAGACTTTTTAAAAAAAATGAGAACTGGGTTGAAAAATAATCTGCAAATAGAACTTCAAATAGAACCAATAGTTTCAAATATCTTAAAATAACCTGTGAACACTGTGATTTCTAGCTTTGATTGTGACATAATTTGTCATTATTTTAGTACCTAGAAAGGGTGGGTGAGCAGCTTGTGAACTATATAGAAATCCCAGGATATAATTGATGAAATGACTAGGTGGGCTCAGCGAAGGCTAGGAATAATAGCAGTTAGACTTCAGGAAGTTTTCTGCTCCTGAAAAATATCTGTTAATGATTTTCTATTTATTAAAATTGCCTAATGCTGAAACATAGTGTCAGATACTTCAGGTACATCATTAGAGGACCATCTATGGTCCTCCAGAAGTTAACATCTGAAAAAATCCTCAGAATGCTCAGTGGACAAATCCAGATTAAAGCATCACAGACGAATGGTTGCCTGGAATCTGCTTAAATGTATCTGTTGTGTATGGTATATCTAGTTTAGCAACTAGAAGTAGTCACTTATTTTTTGAGCCTTGCTTGATGACTTCTCAATTGTTTCTGTTTGGCTACTTTGGGAAGCAGGTTGTGAAATTAATACAGAAATGCTGTCTGATCTCTAAAAACTCCTGTGGATTTCATAACTAGGCAATCACTTCTCCCCACCAGATACATAGGTAGGTATAAAGGAGAAACATTCATTTCCTTGGCCAGTTCGAATTACCCAGTTACTGGGTGAGCCAGTAAATGTCCATCTGCTTTTCACAAACATGTAGGAATCAGATTTGAATATTGCCAGGTTATAGAAAATATAGGTGTGATTATTTTTAATCTTTGATAGGATGTCAGATGTTTCAGACATAATCAATAGAGTAACTGATTAACACTATCCGTGTGTGTGTGTTTATTTGATTGCCTAAAGAATTCTATACAATTGAAAAAAATTCTGAGATAGGTTCTTTGGTGTGAAAGCAGCATGAATGAATAATTCTTGACTAAATTTAAGGTTTCCTTTCAATTTGCATATGGTACATTAAGATGGCTAAAATCTTAACATTCAGAATATTCAGTACAATATTTATATATTAGTACTGAAATATACGGCAAAGGAGTAATGGGTTAACAAGAGTGAAGATGTCTCAGGTTAACTAGCATTTTTTAAGAGCAGTGAAATGAACACAACTTTTTTGTGGGGGGATCATTCATTCACTTTTAACTTAGAAGAGACAGTGAATATTTTGATTTCTTAAATTGATTAATGTAATTAAGAGTAATACTAAATAGTTCTTCTTTCACCAATTACAAGGATAGCTAAAAAAATCTATAAAAACGTCTGTAATAATGATGCTGCAATATTAAATAGACTTTAAAAAAGGAGTTTGATTTGGAGGAAATGTAGAAATCATAGGGTGGTGGTTTGCTATACTAATTTATGGTTACAATATGAAACTACTAATTGAATATGATTAGATAAAAGTTAAGATATATAGGATGTTTCTGTTCAAATGTACAAGGGCTTTGAGATTTGGGAATATTATGTTTTGAATATATTAGATGTAGAACTTAGTTTTGATAAGTCCTCCCACTCCCAAGTTTCTATAAAATCTGTGTTTGTCTTTTAAAAAATAGATACGTTAGATTGCTTAAAGTAGTTATTATGTTTTATCCCAATTTTTCTGCTTTCTGGGTTGATTATAATTATTATAATCCAACATTTTATAATGAAAAACATAATTCATTTACCAGCCATAATGATGCACATTATTGGAATGTGTTTTATTAGGGTTATCTATTTGGTATACTCCTTAAATTATGTAATCATTGAAATTTAATATGAAGGATGCTTTATTTAACCCATTATAGTCAATGTACAGATGGGATGCTGCTTTCCAGTCATTATTGAATTCTAATGCTTATCAGCATAAGCAGTACTAAGCAATGAATAGAATGTTTATTTCGATATAGGTAATAATTTTACTAGCAGTGTCTCATTGGAATTTATAACAAACAAACAAACAAAAGTAATATTCCTTGTTCTGCAGAAATAGGTTGGTTGAGATTTTAGAAGGATAGGACTGATATGCAGTGTCAAACCTTCTGAATTAATCAATGCAACTTAATAAAACTAAATGAAATTATTGAATGGAATTGATTTGAATTGAATTGAATTTATTAAATTTCTATGCCGCCCTTTTCCCCAAAGGGGACTCAGGGCGGCTCACAACCCAAGTCAAAGGGGAAGGGTACAATAAGGAATAAAAAGACAGACAAAACAATACCATAGTTTAAAAGCACACAACAACCATACCATTCGAAGGGGGACAAGACTCATTAGCCCCAGGCCTATCGGAATAGCCAGGTTTTAAGGGCTTTGCGGAAGGCCTGGAGGGTGATGAGGGTTCGAATCTCCACGGGGAGCTCGTTCCAAAGGGCCGGAGCAGCCACAGAGAAGGCCCTCCTCCGAGTGGTTGCCAAACGGCATTGACCAGCGGATGGAATACGGAGGAGGCCTAATCTGTGGGATCTAATCGGTCTATTGGAGGTGATCGGCAGCAGGCGGTCTCTCAAGTACCCAGGTCCAATACCATGAAGGGCTTTATAAGTGACGACTAGCGCCTTGAAGCGTATCCGAAGACCAATAGGCAGCAGGTGCAGCTCGCGGAGGATAGGTGTAATGTGGGTGAACCGAGGTGCACCCACAATCGCTCGTGTGGCTGCATTCTGGACAAGCTGAAGTCTCCGAATGCTCTTCAAGGGCTGCCCCATGTAGAGCACGTTGCAGTAGTATTATATTTGTTTCATTTAAGGAACTAAGTAATGAAAGACAATTGAATGGAAATGCTCCATGCTAATTCCTTCTCTAAGTGGATGTGTGCTCTTTGTACAGTTCTCAGTACTTGGAATTTTATAAATATATGTGCTGTTAGTTGTTTAATGAATAAATTTTTGGTTGTTTTATGCAGTCTTGATGTGTTGTACACCACTTTCAGTTATTTACAATACGAAAGTAATTTAAACATTATTAGAGCAAGCAAACAATCTGCAGCTTGGTCTCTACCTTTATTGTGTTTGGTTAAAAGTTGGAAAGATGAAACAGAACGTTCTTAATGTTGCATTCTTAATTGTGCCTCATTATTCTGTCTTTAACATACTAAAAATCTATGCTATTATGCATTTTCTCTTACTTTGGACCCATCAAAATCTCAATTGTGCAACAATACTCTCTGTTGCTAGCTGCCTTTCTGCATACTTTGATTGGTAGTCTTGTGATCTTGCCCTGAGGTATAGCAGAAACTATCATGTAGGTTGAATGTTGGCTTATTGCTTGCTAGTAGGGATTGATGGCTTGGGAATTTTGTCCCTGCCCTCTGATCTGCTGCAGTTATTCTGCTTAGGAAGTAGAGGTCTCCAGCTATTGCTTCTTATTGTGCACATTACTGTTATTTTTCATTTTAGATTTTTTTTAAAGCTACATTTATTCCTTTTATAAAAAACTCAAGGTGAGCATACCTAATTCTTCTTCCTCCTTCTGTCCTTTCCCACAACAACCCTTTGAGGTAGAATGAGAGAATGTGACCAGCCAAAGGTCACTCAGCTGGCTTTCATGACTAAGGTGGGACTAGAATTCATAGTCTCCTAGTGATTGACCCAAAGTCACTCAGATGGCTTTCACGGCTAAGGTGAGACTAGAACTTATAGTCTTCTGGTGATTGGCTAAAGTCACCCAGATGGCTTTCAAAGCTAAGGCAGGATTAGAAGTAACTTTTCATGGTTTTTAGCCAGATGTGGTCCAGCCTGACCTTGGGCTCTATTCTTAATGCCAGTGACAGATCCACCTTTGGCTGGTCATCATAAATCTATTGAAATTATTAATCCTCCCAGAGTTTTCTCTGCCACTTTCCTGTATGCCCCGCGGTGCTTTCCATGTGCTTTGAGGTAGCTGCCAATGTCCTCCAGCTGTTGCAAGGCTCTTCCCAATATCCTGACCAAGCTGCTATTATCTCCCACGTTGGTGGTTCCACAGATTGTTATTCTCTGTCTTCCTTTGTCTTCTTTAATCTTTGATCTTCAGCTCCTCTTCTGCCTTTCATCTTCTTTTCTCCAGGGCACTTGCATTCTCCTGTTTTCCATGCTACTCCTTCCATGAATGCTGGAATAATTGAGTCCTTTTTTAAAAGCTTAACCCATCAGTTTCCTCACGGTTTCCCTTAAAATAACAATAAGGAGTGGCATAGGTTTTCTCGTAGAAAGTTTTCCTCCATCCACCTGTAAAATGCAAGAGTTGGATAGTACATTACAAATCTTCTAGACCAACCTTCTACCTTATTCAGGAACCCACCGTTATAGAACTGCTGATAGTTGGCCAGGCAACCTTTGGAATAAATTTAAGAATATATGATCCCACCAGTATCATGTTGATTACGAAGCTGACAATAACATTGAGAATTTATTTACATGTACTTTTATATCTTAAGGCTCTGAACCTTGGGTTTGTCTCAGGGTTTCTTTTATTCTAAAATGTATTGGTGTCTAGAAATGTGAAGTTTCATGATTGCTTTTCAATAATACACATAGGCTTTTCCAATTGCAATTATTATTGGCTTTTGAATACAAAGTTTTATGTTTTGGTAATCTGTTCTTAATTTTTCACATATGTACTGTAACAGCAAAGGATTGGAGACTCGCATATGTTAAACATAATTAGTAAGCATTTTCATCTTCTGATCTAGTCAAATGTATTCCAATAAGACGAATTGGAGAGGAAGTTCCCAAAAAATTACTTCAATCAATCAATCACGGTGGATTACAAGAATAGGAAGTGGAAATAGGAAATCTTTCTAAATAGGAATTTAGAAAGATTTCTCTTTCTAAATGGGTGTGATACTATGGCACCATGGTAACTATAGGTCTTGTAGGAATGATATTTAAAAGATTTGACTCATAGTATTAAATCTCAAACTGCTTGATGTTACTATAGTTGGATCAGTTAGCTAATATTCCCTTTATAACTTTACATGTCTGTAAATTTGCACAAGAGTGCAGGTAATTTTCTTTGTATATCAAGACACAAATAGGCAACATGACTCCTTGGAATTAAAACTGAAATTTGCATTGGGCTTCTAGAAATTTCATGAATGCATGATAGCACAAATTGCTTTGTCTTGTCTTTATCAAAATAAATGAGTGGATTTTCCAAGAAGATTATGTTAATTTGATAAGTGTATTAAAGTTTGCTAAATTTTTGAAAGTGTTGGCTTGGCTTGGCTGAGCAATGTTCATCTGAGTTTGCAAGGAGAAATACACTTGTACAGGAGTGGCTTTGACATTTGCATTCAGAAGCTAAGATGTACTAAAGCAGACTTTGATATTGAAATGAAGAAAGTTTGTGCCGCTGTTTTGGCATGAGAAAAAATAATACTGTCAGTAGAGTTTCTGGCATCCTAACATTACTAACCATATATGAAAGTAATTAGACCATTTACCCTAGAACATGTATTTCTTTGTACTGTATTTAGAGTTATACTAGAAGGGAAAGTTAGATAATTTATATTTGATTGTTTGGGGATCCAGCCCATTTCTTGAGGGCTAGGTCCTTATTATTTCTAGTTGTAGCTGAACAACAGAACCATCCAACGTACTGTAAATGAGTAACTGGGTTTCTTACTGCACTGGAGCTGACTCAGCTGAGGATCTTATAGAAACTGAAGCATACATGGTGAGAAACTGTTATTCAGCTCATTCCCATTAGAAAAATGGTATTGAGTTCCTATTCTCCATGATGTAGTGAACAAATTGCAATGGCAATAACACCACATTGTTATTAGGCATTGGTCTAATTGAATGACCTCTTCACTGATCCATGTAGCTTCCACAGTGGCATATTTGAGGCACCTCTTAAATAATAAATTAATAACTATATTGAATATATTTATATTTAATATTTTATTGAATATAGACAATCTTTCTCAATATGTCTATGAGAAAAATATTCTAGGAAAAAGAGGTACCTTTCATTACTTGGCAACGGCTCTCAAATATAATTCTCAACAATTATAGGCATACATAATACCATGTGATAGGGTAAACCCCTATCCCAATTTCGAAGGCATGGTGAGAACACCCAAACTGTGAGTCACTGAGACAGCATTTATTTAATTATCTCAGCAGGTAATGTATGTGAGAAGTATCTAATGAAGAGGCATCATACCACTAATCACAATTCACGTACAATAGCAACTAATAAAATTTCAGAGCTTTGTAAAACACTGAGCTAAGCTTATTTGATCTATACTGGGCACTAATTTATATCTTACTAATTATTGGTAATCCTGTAGTATCTTCAACACTTGGAAAGTGACTCACTGCCTCAGGTAAATGTCTGAACAGAGTTTCTCACACGTCTAGGTAAATATCATACATATGGCTTCTTCCTTAAGTGTTTACTATTGGAAATTATGCTACTGTTCAAAGAGAGAACAAAATTCAGAGGGAATCTGTTGTATGAGTCAAAAATCAAAGATAACAATTTTTGACTAATATCCAAACTTATGGTGGATCTGACTACAAAGGTTTTTGGAGTAGAGGTGACTATTTCAATTTACTTGTTGTATAATATTCTTAGTATTAGAACCCTGGATTGCCCAGTGAAACCTGTTAGCTGCTGTTTCATAATAGAATAAATTGTTCTTTCTAAAGAGCAAATGATTTGAGTAATTTCATTGTTGTGATGACCACTAGCTTTAATGGCTTTCAAAAGAGATTAGGTTAATTCAGAGAGGATAAGTATTAAAGGGATATTAACCGTGGTGGTTTTAAACAGACCTGACCACCGAAAGCAGAGATTAAGAATGAGTTGTCAGGAAGGATTCTCATGATCAAGCATCTTCTTTTACATTAGTACTCAATTATACCTTGATTTTTGGAGCGGTGTTTTCTTCTATCCTGAATTAATTAAGAAACCAGAATCTATAACCTGATAATTGATTATTATACCTGCATTGGGTTCAAATAACCCACTGTTCTCTAAGTTAATTATTATGGTTTTGGTAAATTCTGCATCTCCTCAATGGTAACCCAGACGGAAAGTTGAAAATCCAAGTCCGAATTTGGGGCGGGGATTTTTTCTGGATTGATAAAATATAAAATGGTTAATAGCTGGTGGATTAGTCAGGTTTTCTGAAATTTCTTCAGAAGTCTTCCATCTTAGGGGTTCTGAATACTTTGGAGCCTATTATTGAGAAAGATCTCTCTGTTCCTAATAAAAGCCACCACTTCTTTTCCAAACACGTGCAACACAGCCTTCATTTTACAGACAGATATTGTGTGAGTTCATTTGTTTAGGTGAATTACCTTGTGGTAAGATGGGTGGCTAATACATTTTACAAATAAATAAATTTCTGAAGGCATGCAGAGCCTTACTCCTCACTGCCCTCTTATAGAGGCAGGAGACTCAGGATTTCCTAGCTGCAATTGAGGTAGCTTCAGAATGTCCTTCTCGGTGGAATTCAAATTTTTACTATCGGTTCTGTGGGCGTGGTTTGGTGGGCATGTTGTGGCTGGATGGGCATGGCTTGGTGGACGTGGCAGGGGAAGGATACTGTAATATCTCCATTCCCACCCCAGGGGAAGGTTACTGCAGAATCCCCATTCCCTCCCGATCAACTGGTACTCGGGAGACAGAGAATAGATGGGGGCAGGGTCAGTCAGAGGTGGTATTTACTGGTTCTCTGAACTACTCAAAATTTCCGTTACCGGTTCTCCAGAACTGGTCAGAACCTGCTGAATACCACCTCTGGTCCTTCTACTTAGTCCTAAGTTTTATGCTTGTTTATAGCTTTGGGTGAGGAAGATTCAGAACAAATTTTAAGTTAGGCTGGTAATTCCTTCATTGGTTTTTGTGGGCTGGGACTTCCTGGATATCAGCTTATTTTAACTTGTCTCTAATGGTTTTTCCCCCTGTGCAGTGTGGCTGTTGGTTATTGTGTACTTTCTATATACATTTGAAAGTGTAGAAAGCCCTTTTATGCTTGGTATCCTGTAAACATGTCAAGTATATAATAAGCCCTTTTTTAATAAATACATTTAGTTTGTTTCTACCATTAACCTCCTCCACAAATATGTAGGGAAACATACTTTTGGTTTATAAATGTGGGGAGAAACGAGGGTGGAAAGACTGTGGTAATATTGCTAGTTCTGAAAAAAAGTGTTGTTATATAGTCTTTCTTCTCTATACATTACCGTCCTTGAGCAGTTATTGTTTAATGTAATCTGAAAAGGGAAAGGGAAAAGGGAAAGGGGGAAGGATCTGAAGGAATCTGTAGACTAAATAAAGAACGTGTTTTATAGAAATTGCGGGCACTGTTGAAGAGACTGGTAGTTGCCATCTGGTTGGTGTTTATTAACGAAACATCAGTTTTCTTGGCTGCTAAATATGTTTGGTGCCCTTTTCATTGCAAGATTGAGGAACTAATAAACACATGTCAGTTTAGTTTGTTAGCTCCTCTGGGCCTGGGGCCTGCTCTTTTTGTATTTCAGCTATTCCCTAAAGTATCATGTGTCTCCATTTATATGTAAGTTGCCCTTGACCTATCTTCCTTTTTCTTCCACTTCACTCTGTCTTCTAAATTAATCTTGCAGATCTCCCTAGTCTGAGAGCTTTGGGGTTGCTTTATACCAGGAGCTTGCTAACTGTCCAAAAATATTTAAATACAGGCAAATAAAATGTTAATAAAGCAACAATTTTTTAAAAGTTACATAATCACTGATGTTGCAAAACAGAATTGATTTGTTCATCACAGACTTTTATCTTCCCTTTTTATGTTATCGGGATGATAACACTGCTAACTAGTTTGGTGGCAAGGCTGTCTGGGCTGAAGGCCCAAAGAAAATTATATGTCTGAATGGAGATTTGTTTTATCCAATAAATCGCACAGGTACTATATCGTGACCTGCCACTCCCTCTCTTTTTTAATTAAATGTGAAACCACTTTTGGTCACGCTTTATACTTCATCAGAAGCCTAATTATGATTACATTCAAAGGGCGGAAGGAAATCACAGTATTTTAATATTCATTTTACTGATTTTGCAGTTTGCGGTACAATTAAGAGTTCAAAGCGTTTGCATCTTGAAGGTCATAAGGAAGAATAAAAGCGATGTGCTTGAGTCCAGTTCAACTCTACATCCTTGTAGCTTTCCTTACGAAAATATTTCTTATTCCTGTCTTCTTGAGATTTTTCTAACTTTCAAATCTACCCTAAAGCTGTGGTATTCACTCCTCTAAAGATTAACCTAACTCAACCCTGCTTAATTTGAGTCCAGCCAAAGTCTCAGAGCTGTTCATAATTATATTTTCTTAACTAGATAGAAACTTCTGAGCACTGGTACTCCATATTTAAAAACATGCCAACTTGGAAGTAAAACAAAGAGCGTGTTAAGAATATCTTGTTGTATCCTTGTTTCCTGTATTACTTGGGAGTGTGTGAAGATTTCTGCAATATTAGGATCTGAATTTGGACTTTTAGACATAGTGCTGCATTGATTTAAAAGTACTCAATTTAGAGTGACATGGAAAATTAGAATTGGGAATGCTGAAATCAAGTAAGCTTGAAATTCTTCCTTTTTTTTTTACAGGAGAGAGAACAAAATTTAAAACCACATGCTCAATTTTGTTTTCCTTAAACGTTTTATTAGCTTTACAGTGGCATATGCCACTGTAAAAGGTATATGCCACTGTAGGTAAAGATTGAGTAGGGTTGTTCATGCTTTCCAAATGTTTCACATCTTTATTTTTGCTGTCTTCTCATATTCCTACACCAACCTCAGGGTTCTTTCCTAAAGTGTGTGGCAATATGTGGATGAAAATGCCCAGTCATTCGAATAGAGTTGTCTGGAAGTTGAGTCATGGCAACTGGAATTCTTTTCTGAAGAAGCAACTTGGATAAGCACGAAATATTTCAAGGCAATAAGAAAAAGTCTTTATGTGTAGCACTGCTCTGTTATTAGTTAAAGCAACTCATCTATTTTTGGGTTTCTACAAGCCTAAAGCAGAAGTACAAATGTATAAGTGCTACTCTTAATGAGTGAATTCTAACTTAGAGGAGTACATTATTTTCAGAATCATGAAGAAGGTTAAATAAAACTGGATTGATTATTTGTTTTTTTATTTATTTATGTATTTTCCACCCGTTTTGTAACGAAACAACTCTGGGTGGCTTACAGTATAAAACATTAAAATCATAACATATCTAAAAATAATAAAAACAAAAGCCCCGGTACAGATAAAATCATAATTGAAAGATGAAGAGGGAGGGAATAGGAGGATGGCGAAGGTAGGATTGCCTCTCAATTCATCAATTACCCGATGCATGACAGGGCCTCAAGCCAAATGGTAGAACTAGGTTTTCAGGTTCCTGTAGAAGGCCAGGAGGGTGGGAACCAATTACACTTTCAGGAGGTCAGATGTTCCAAAAAGCGGGAGCCACAGCACAGGAGGCCCTTTTCCTGGACCCTGTCGGATGAAATTCCGTGACTGATGGTGCCCACAGCATGCCTCCTCAAGTAACATCTAACAAACAGCTGAGAAATTCTGCATTTATTTTTCATCTAAGCTAGGTCTCCCCAACCACTTTCAAAGCAGTTGCAATCCTACTAAATATATCCCTGAATGAAACTGATTTGTTAGTATGTATTATGTAGACTAGTAGTTTTCTTGGTATTAATGCATTTTATATGCAGGATTGAAAAATGTGGTAGCACAATGCTATCTATATACATGGTCCCAAACAGGTGGCAGATGTTTCTAAATGCATAAACAAAGTAATAAACTTATAAATCGGGTGTATGTGTGTTAAGTGCACTACAGGTAGCCATTGACTTACAACCACAACTGAGCCCAAAATGTCTGTTGTTAAGTGAGATATTTGTTAAGTGAGTCTTTCAATCTTTCTTGCCACAGTTGGTAAGTGAATCACTGCAGCTGATAAATTTAATAACCCGGATGTTAAGTAAATCTGACTTTGCTTGTCAGAAGGTCGCAAAAGGGGATCATATGACTCCAGGACACAGTAACGGTCATAAACATGAGTTAAGTTGCCAAGCACCTGAAATTTGATCACAAGATCATGGAGATGCTGCAAAAGTCATAACTGTAAAAAACTATCATAAGTCATATATTTCAGGGCCCTGATAGCTTTGAATGGTCAATTAAACAAACTTCTGTAAATTGAGGACTACCTATATAACTTTGCCCTGATATGCACATTTTCTATATGCATATAGAAATACAAAATTCATCTATAGTCCAGAATAGTACAGCCCCCCCAAAATGTCCTCTACTCACTTAACTATTAACTAGAACATAGAATTTAATGACTAACTTCTGGCTTGTTTGTTTTCTTTTCACATTCTCTGTTGCACTTCCCCTCTTGGCTTGCCTAGTGGTGATGCTGCACATTTATATTTTTATACTGTATTTCTAGATAAAAAGGATCTTTGAAGGTTGATGGAATCAAGGAGTGTCTCCATCTCTTTCTTCTTAAAGATGCCCAAGTTGAGTTAGGCCATGGGCATCTAAGGTGCTTGGCATTTGACTCATATGCATGACCGTTGCAGTGTCCTGGGGTCATGTGATCACCTTTTTTGACCTTCTGACAAGCAAAGTCAATGGGAAAATCAGATTCACTTAACAACCATGTTACTAATGTAACAGCTAAAGTGATTCACTTAACAACTGTAGGTCATAAAATGGAGCAAAATTCACTTAATGTATCACTTAACATAAATTTTGGCTCAATTGTGGTCATAAGTCAATGACCTGTACTCTAAATGTGCTCAGTTTCTTTACCTAGAGAAAACCATGAGTATATAATGTATTTTTCGTTCCATAAGATGTACTTATGGAACAAAAAAAAGTGGGTGGAAATGTCTGTGCATCTTATGAAGAAAAATATGGGCAACAGGAAGTAGCGGCAAAGAGCGACAGTGATTCCCGCTGCCTGGAACAGCTGATCGGCAGTATTCTGGGAGGCCAATCCAACTGCTGATCAGCTGCTTGATGGCTCCAGCTCGGGCTGCGATAACATGCTGAAGCTGACCAGGCTGTTTGCTGTAAGGATGTTAGCCAGATGAATACTGGATGGACGCTGGGAGGCAGAGTCGTATTTTTTTTTCTTGTTTTCCTCCTCAACTTTGGTGCTTCTTATGGTCAGGAGTGTTTTATGGAGCAAAAAAAAAAAAAAATACGGGACTTCTATGCACACACAAGCGTACATTCCAATTTAGCTATACCTTAAATATCCTATCAATAGCCAAAAGATCAACTGGCTGACCAAGGGCTGAGGAAAGATAAAGAGAGAAAAGTCTTTTACTTTGACCCCTTAGTAACAGCTGTTTCTCAATTACCATGCCCCCTTTTTTTCCTAGGCAAAAGTTGAACTTCAGAGCTAGTCAGTTGTATGAAGAGTGACAAACCCTCCTGCTTTTATTTTCCTGGTTCTATTTTGTTGATCTGGGGAAGCCCTCATTTTGCACAGAAGCCCTTTTGTGTCTCTGGCTCTCTTTTTTTCCAACCAATTTAATAACAAAAAAGGCATGTGCCTTTTCATTTTAGATAACTGTTATCTCTTATAAAAGTCTACATGAGAATAGGTAATTGACTGCACTTGGCTCCGGTACAGTAGAAGGAAGTTCTTTGATCAGTCAATGCTTTTTGTACCCCTCTTAGAGGAAAAATTATGGGATGATACAGGGACATGTTGAAGTTAAGCCTTTTCTTTCTTTCTCTCCCTCCCATCATATTTTACCCTGCTTAGTGTAGGTCCTTTGAAATTCTGCAGGGGCTTGGAAAGGACATTTCAAGATGACATTTCTATTTTAGAGCTATAGCTAAGAACATATGCTTGGTTAGACTTAAGGCTTGTTGTATTTGCATGTGTGGTCCTTTGTCTCAATTTTAAACCCATTTCCTGAATCCATATAAATCCAACAATTAGCCAACTGTCAGCAGAGTGAATCCATGTAAATCCATGCGTAGTTGATTTGGTGGCTTGCTTTGCTATCAGGCAAGTAATTTTATCTTTAATAAATGTGGAAAACGATCCCATTTTAGTGATTTCCTTCTCAAGCATGTTAAGGCTCATAGATGGTTTATTGTTGCCAGTTTGACTAGAATTCTCTGGGTTTGAAGATTTTTCTCTTTTCGGTTTCATTTCAGATTTGAAACAAGATTTTGCTTTGTGATCTGCGTACAGATAAGGCTCTTGCTTGTATTCACATGAATCTTTAAGTTTGGTGAAGCTTTAGTGTGTGCTTATCTGAAGCTGAGGTCACTTGTGTTTCCGGAAACACTGGAGTGTTCTTTTACCTTCTCCTTCTTTATTTTACCCTCAGAATGAGCTCTTCCCTTTTCTATTTTAGGAAATTGGTAATATAATCCCAATCTATTTATTTGTAAACTATTCCCAGTGGCTTCAAGGGGGAAAACAGGTTGTCCCTAGTCAGGGTGGATTTGATTTAAATCAAGTCAATTTAAATCACGATTTAAATCATGAGTAAAAAGGCTTGATTTAAATAAACTCGATTTAAATCATATTTTTTAAATAGCAACTGTCATCTCTCTCCTGCAGCGGCTCCTCCTCTGACCCGCTGTTGACGCACCGACAGTCCCATTCACTTTAATGGGACAGCTGGTGATGCGGCAGTGACACAATGAGGTGAGGGACATGGCAGGCTGCAGGTGAGTGGATGCCTGCTCACAGGAACTGCCATGATGGATATGAAATGACAGGTGATCTTTATCATTCTTGGTAGTTAGAATCTTTAACATTATTATTTGCAAACAAAACAAAGTGTTCCTATTTATAGTGCATATCATTTCAGTTTGCAGAGCTTGGATTCATTGAATGAGTTTACAAAAAATAATAAATATTGCAGAATATACAGCCTCATGCTACATAACTAACCTCCATTTCATGTTGAATAAACTAAATTATTAATGTATCTTAAATAGAAAGCTATCTTTAGATAGATTTTTACTTCAAAAACATTTTATTAAAATAATAAAAATGATAAAAAAATAAAAATCTGATTTCATTTTTTTAAAAAAATAATCATCGATTTTTATCCACCCTATCCCTAGTTCAACCACTTGGAGCTCCAAATAGAACAGAATAAGTCTCACCTCTGAAATACATAAGAATCTGGTAAACTTATTAAGATTTAGATTAATTTAATTTTCTCTGGTTAAGGAAGACTCCTTGTCTAGAAAATATTTCCAGTTAGTGTATGTACTATCAAACAAGAATGACTAGCAGTCTGATTCAATGATGTAGTTCACAATATTATTTTTAGCTGTATGGTTCCTGCTTAGTTTTAACTCAATAAATGAAGCCAATTGTTATGACATATTTAACCAGTTACAGTTAAAGCACATCACCCAGCTGGTATTAAGTCAGTTTCTCTTCGTCAGCTGAATGTGTGTTCTTTGGTATCTATGTCCAGGATAGTAGTCTACAGGTGAAACTTGAAAAATTAGAATATTGTGCAAAAGTTCATTTATTTCAGTAATACAACTTAAAAGGTGAAACTAATATATGAGATAGACTCATTACATACAAAGCAATCTAGTTCAAGCCGTGATTTGTCACAATTGTGATGATTATGGCTTACAACTCATGAAAATCCCAAATCCACAATCTCAGAAAATTAGAATATTACATGCAATCAATAAAACAAGGATTGTACATAAAACAATATCGGACCTCTGAAAAGTATAAGCATGCATATGTACTCAGTACATTTGCAGCAATTACTGCCTCAATGCAGCATGGCATGGAAGCTATCAGCCTGTGGCACTGCTGAGATGTTATGGAAGACCAGGATGTGGCCTTCAGCTCTTCTGCGTTGTTTGGTCTCATGTCTCTCATCTTTCTCTTGGCAATTCCACATAGATTCTCTATGGGGTTCAGGTCAGGTGAGCTTGCTGGCCAATCAAGCACAGTAATCCCACAGTCATTGAACCAGGTTTTGGTGCTTTTGGCAGTGTGGGCAGGTGCCAAGTCCTGCTGGAAAAGTAAGTCAGCATCCCCATAAAGCTCGTCTGCGGAAGGAAGCATGGAGTGCTCCAAAATCTCTTGGTAGATGGCTGCTTTGACCCTGGACTTAATGAAGTACAGTGGACCAACACCAGCAGATGACATGGCTCCCCAAATCAACACAGACTGTGGAAACTTCACAGTGGACTTCAAGCATCTTGCAGTGTGTGCCTCTCCATTCTTCCTCCATACTCTGGGTCCTTGGTTTCCAAATGAGATGCAAAACTTGCTTTCATCAGAAAAGAGGACTTTGGACCACTGAGCAACAGACCAGGTCGGTTTTTCTTTAGCCCAGGTAAGACGCTTCTGATGTTTGTTGTTCAGGAGTGGCTTGACAAGAGGAATACGACATTTGAAGTCCATGTCTGGGCTCTGTCTGTGTGTGGTGGCTCTTGATGCACTGACTCCAGCCTCAGTCCACTCCTTGTGAAAGTCCCCAACACTTTTGAATGGTCTTTTCCTGACAATCCTCTCCAGACTGCGGTCATCCCTGCTGCTTGTGCACCTTTTTCTTCCACATTTTTCCCTTCCACATAACTTTCTAGCAATGTGCTTTGATACAGAACTTTGGGAACATCCAACTTTTTTTGCAATTACCTTTTGAGGCTTTCCCTCCTTATGGAGGGTGTCAATGATGGTTTTCTGCACAATTTTCAGGTCAGCAGTCTTTCCCATGATTCTGATTCCTACTGAACCAGCCTGAGAGACCATTTAAAGGCTCAGAAACCCTTTGCAGGTGTTATGGCTTAATTAGCTGATTAGAGTGGGACACTTTGAGCCTGGAATATTGCAGAATTTTCACAATATTCTAATTTTTTGAGATTGTGGATTTGGGGTTTTCATGAGCTGTAAGCCATAATCATCACAATTATGACAAATCACAGCTTGAACTATTTTGCTTTGCATGTAATGAGTCTATCTCGTATATTAGTTTCACCTATTAAGTTGCATTGCTGAAATAAATTAACTTTTGCATGATATTCTAATTTTTTGAACTTCTCCTGTAAAGTATGTTTGAATAAGTTTATTTTGTACATTTCCTATTTGGTATTATTTTTAACTTTACAATGTGCAAGCCACATCCTAAATTATTTGGGTGTAAATTATTTTAAAATAAATGTCACCTGCTTTCATTTATGCATGCTTATTATTGTGAGTATTGTATTCAGAAGTGGATGGGTTTTTTAGAACAATCAGTCATGCTTTAAAGAAACTTATACTTAAATACAGAGTTTTTTAAACTTGGCAAATTTAAGACATGTGGACTTTAACTTCCAGAATTCTTGAGCCACTTGTTAAGGTTGAGAATTGCTCAAATTACCTTCTAAAATTCTTCCTTGAACTTGGATCTCTACTAAGTCCTTCTAAAGTTTCTTCTTAAAAGGATGTTGGTTAAAATTCTGCTTGATCCTCTGATTAATTCAGATTCTAAAATAATGTTCCTTTTCCCTAGAGAAATGTCAGTGGAGAAATAACTAGTTATAAAAGACTGATGAAATGTTTCTTTAGTGGAAAGAAATGGGTTGGAATCAAGTGGAAAAATCAAAAGGCCTACAGATTTACAAAAGAATACCAACCATTTTCTATTAAGTAGCAAAATCAAGAAAATGGTTTGATGATAGATTTGTAGCATGAGCTCTTGTGACCCAAAGTCCCTTTTATAATATGCAGAAATTTACAGTTAGCCAGGGAATGGCAATACAACTTTGCACTTATGATTGATTGATACAAATTATTAATGAATAAAAAGTATTCTTCAATAGCAAAACAAACATTTTGCTATTGTGCCCCAAAAGTTTTGATATTTGCTTTGCTGATGAAACATTGATTGATTCATTTATATATGTGTACTTTTCTACAAACAATCAAAATGTTCTAATAATGCTCAAAGCCCTGGAAACTTAATTTTCAAATATGTAAATACAGTGTATGTATATAGTATATATAGCAAATATAGCAGGCAGTATTTTTTCTCTCTTGCTGGCTTGCAAAAATCAGTGAAAAGCTGAAATTTGTACTGGGTATGAAATATTTGGCTCAGAAGATGCTGGACCTGTCAGCTTGACAGACAGCAGCCCAAGTTCAAGACCTGAGCACCATGCAAAGGAATGAGTTCCTGTCTTGACTCCATCTCCTCCCAACATAGGAGTTCAAAAGCATGCAAATGCAAGTAGATAAATAGGTACTACTTTGGTGGGAAGGTAACAGTGCTCTGTGACATCATGCTGACCACATGTTCACGGAATTATTTTTGGAAAGTGCTGGCTCAATGGCCTTAAAATGGAGATGAGCACTGCCATCTATGGTTGTCAACGACTAGTAGAATAAAATCCGCAGAAACTTCTATCAAATATTTACTGTATTGTTCAGAGTATAAGACACACCTTTTTCCCTCAAAAAAAAAAAGAGGCTGAAAATCTGGGTGCATCTTATACACTGAATACAGCATTTTTGCCTCCTGAAACCCCGCCCCCTTCACCAAAATGGCTGTGCAGAACCTGTAGAAGGCTTTCAGAGAGCTCCTGGGGCTGGGAAGGCAGAAATGAGTGAAGAACGGGCCATTTTTTGCTCACTTCTGCGCCCCAGCTCCCAGGAGTACTCTATAAGCCTCCTAAAGTCTATTCATGCCTTTTATTGGGAAAAAAATGGGCCTGTTTTTGGGAAGTTTGCAGAGTGCAAAACCTTTTTTTAAAAATTAGCCTCTTCAAAACCTTGGTGCATCTTATATGCCAGTGCGTCTTATACTCTGGAAAATATGGTATTTCTTCCAATCTTTGTTAGTGCATTTTTGTATTGATTAGAGAAGAGAGTTGGATTACAGTAACTGTTATTTACTCCTTTGCCTGAATAAAATTCTAGATGTCTGAACCTATGAGATTCTTTGATAATCTGAATCTGATTTAATACAACTTGGATGCAGAAGAACTAGAGTTCCTTGCTATACATCATGACAAAACTAAATGGTAAAAAATGTGGAGGAAACAGTGATAAGGTTTTGTCAACTGATATGTTGCATTGGTACAGGGATGACTGGATGGAGCTATAAATTGAGATGGGCAGCTTTCAGTAGGTTCAAGCCTATTAGTGAAGTTCAGTTTGCATGAGGCAAAATTTTCCTCAGACGCTTGTGAAATTAGTTTTGAATTGAGATTATTAAGGCTTTCATCATCGGTGCGTTTTGCTATAGAGCTCAGGAAATATCTGAGGGTAGACCATTGTTGTCCTAATCGTCTCAGCATATAATTGTTGTCTTACCACGAATCAGCAGTTACAAATTGGAAAATGCTTAGTAAGGGCAGTTCCTGGGAGGCAGTCTGACAGTATTTTGGTGTATTACACAGAATGATTTAAGGGCGGACAGAACTGGTGGGCTAATTCTAAAAGTTACATGTTCTTAATGTTCTACAGCTAACCTATAATTTGAATAGAGGACATGTCGGCATCATGACGATTGGTCCTTGCTAAGTTATTATAGTTAATATTGCAATAATTGCAAATTGTAAAATAGCTTCTTTTTCATTTGTATAAGAGGAGGGTTGAAAATGTTAGCACCCAGAGATGGTGTAGAAGGTGTAGGAAAAATGTCCCATTTTACAAAATGAGGGGTTGATGACAATGGAGAAGAAAACTGACAGTATCATGAAAAATATAAAAAAAGTGTAGATCTCGGGACTTTGTGTGCCCAAAAGGGTTAGGGGCTGTCCTTAGAGATCAATTGTGTCAAAAGGGCTTTTTTTTTTTTTTCATCCTATGTACTTACCAAATTGCAAATTTTAATATAAGAGATCATCCCGAAGAAGGTCTGTTGATGTGATCACTAAAATTTTACACCAGCAAGATGGCTTATAATGAGTGTGTGACAAAAGGAGAAGAATAGTGAACTGAGGTCTGATCTCTAAACATACCAATTTTTTAAAATATGATTTAATACAGTTAATTATGTTTGATTACATTTTGTTTTGTATGTTTTCCTTCCTGCTATTGTTTGAAATGTGGGCCTTACTTGACTGTTAAAGGCTAAGTGCTGCTCTATGTCCTGAAAAAAAATGTGTATCCTGTTATTATGGGTAGGTAGTATGTTGCATCTGAGAATGGATGGATGGATGGATGGATGGATGGATGAATGAATGAATGAATGAATGAATGAAAAATGTGTATTTCTTTTTTTTCCCTTCATTGTGTAATTGCTGAGGGGATACTATAGAAATTTTTGTTTCTTTTACAGTATACCTCAAGAATATAGTAGGCAGGTAAGAATACAATTGTTATCTAAAGTTGAGGCTTTAGCCATTTCAGAGTCCAAAGCTTGATATGATGGATTTTCTGTTTGCTGTTTGTTGGATATGTTGAGACACTTCCTTATTTTAATAATATGATGACATTTATAAATTCTAAAAAATGTTATTAAAGCTACAGTTCCATATTGATAGCTGTCTAGTATTTGCCAGATGGTGTCCTTTGTGGAAGCTGCTGCTGGTTTTCAAATAGTATTGAAGCTACATCTTTCATGCGCGCAAAGCTAGGATTATCTATCTGTAGAGGAGTGCATAACTCTCCCCACCTTGTTTTTAGGGTTAGACACTACTTTTCCTTCCAGTGACATACTGAGCACCCATTTCTCAAAATAGGCTTGTTAAATTTTTATAATTACATTAAATTTAGTTGATTCTTCATTTATGTAAGTAATTAAATCATTTGCCATATTGCAATTTGATTACTATATTTTGAAAGGATCTGAGGATTTCTTCCTACATTTTTGTAGGTGGAATCTGGACCTGGAATCTTGTCTTCAAATGTGTCTGGCAGAAATATCCTAATTTTTTCCTCTTAGGACTAGTAAAGCAGTCTTCTTTTCTTCTGTTCTTTTGTTACTTTGGGATCTCTCCAAGATGAATAATTTTCAGACCTATTGCCTGTAGTTATTCTTGCTTTATGTTTCTAAATCCATAAAAAGACATGCTGATAAGTAATAGTCTTGATATATTAGATAACAGCCAATTCACTGAATACATACTGATTCCACAAGAGCTGATCTTTGTCACTATATATAGAAATCCATTATTTCCCCCTTAATTTAAAAGATACGAGTTCTGGAAATCAGTGTCTAACTATTACAAGGCATTTACTTTGCATAAGTTTTGAAATTGAGTTACATGGTTTACAGCACAATTTGTGCCTCCCCTGGTATTGCTCAATAGAAACTTTCATTGCTCTCAGTTGGCATGGTCAGTACTGTGGGAGGCTAGCAACTGTGGTTCAAGAACATTAGCAGAATGTACTCTAATCCAAATGCATTGTAAGCCATAGAAGCTTCTCACTTCGGTTAGGCAGAGTGGTGGATGGAATCAGTAAAATAGCATCTGTACCAGATTTTTCTTCCTTACATAGCTAAGAACAGTTAATAAAAACACAAGAAAAGGTTATTTAGGCTGGAGGATCAGATTGAAAAAGAGACACTTGTTTCTCACAGCTTATTTGGAGTTCTGCTTTTCTGCCTTTTTATCTCAAACTATTTTGGTGCTACCACTTAAAAAAAATGAATAGTTGAGAGATTATTGCATTTTTGAGATAGAATATATATAGATAGTTTTCATTTGGATCCGTGGTGCTGCAGTGGTTAGAATGCAATATTGCAGGCTAATTCAACTCACTTCCAGGAGTTGATCCTCACCAGCTCAAGGTTGACTCAGCCTCTCATCCTTCCCAAGGTTGAAGGATGAGAATCCAGATTGTTGCAGGCAATATGCTGATTCTGTAAACCATTTAGAGTGTACTATGAAGCATTATAAAGCGATATATAATTAGCTAGTGCTAATTGCTATTGCTATTGGAAGACTGCTTTGTTTAGTGATGTTTTAGCAAGTTACGACAGTGCTAAAACATGACTTTATGACCAGTCTTTGCACTTATGACCATTAGTGTCTTGTTCACAGGATTGAGATTCAGGTCTCTTGCAGTAGATGGGTGTTTAGGACTGTTGCAGTGTTCTGAGGTCATGATACCTCTTTGCGTACTTCACAGCTGATTTCAATCAATAGAGAATCTGGCAATAAAATCTCAAATCATATTCACGTGAGGTCTCAATGATCATTAAAGAGTCATTTAATGACTGTGGGAAGTGAGATTCTAACCTGAGAATACAATGTGATGTCGTGCTTAACCACATTGCTTAAGATGGAGTTGTTGTTAAAATGAGAAATACCTAAATACCTATTCTTTTACTCTGATTCATTTTACACTGGCAACTTTTCATTCATCATTCAGTTTTCATGACATAAATAAAAAAATCCATAGGGGACAAAATTTAAAATTATGGTCTCTGTGCGCACATTTACATTTGCACATGCACACATCTGTAATCTAACCAACTGAATGCCAGGGAAAATCAGAGGCAGCTCAGGAGCATAATAATAGTTCTCCACTCGGATTTATTTATTATATACACAGTCTGCCTTTTTCTGAGAGGTTAAGCTGGCATAGATAGTCATCCCATCTGTCGTCATTCTCCTAGGGATCTTAGGAGATAGACAAGGATGAAAGAACAAATTCCTGAGTGAGCTTTCAGGCTATGGGTGTACCTGAACTAGACTCCCCAACCCTAGTTTATCATCTTAACCATAATGAATGCCACATAATTAATCTTCAGCAGAACTCTGCATGCTTTAAAAATGAATGAAAACAAGTATTCAGACCTACAGTGATCATAACAGCTCTCTGTGGTTTATTGAATGACTTGTTTATTTCAGGTTTCAAAAAAAATCTGGAAAAAAAGATGTAATTGCTTTAAGGAGACAATTCATTAATGGAACCCTTAAACTGAAAAAAAAATTAGGTTTTTTTTAAGGTTCACATGTAAATCTAAATCTTGGGCTATAGAACAAGAATATGAGAGTGAGGGGCTGCAATTCACTTCTTCCAAATGTTTAAGCTTATACAACTCCTTAAATATTCTAAGGTATACTTGTTTTGGTAGATGACATTACATACAGCCATCATGACTAGTACCTATTGATCCTTATACTCAATTTATTAACCTAATCCCTTTTGAAAGGAATGGAATTTTACAGGCATTGTTAATACTTGTGACAGCAAATTCCATAGCTTACCAAAGCAATCTATGTTGGTTTGCATCAAAGGATCGTGTCATCAATAGTTTTATCTTAGAGTCATTTCTTAATCATCCTTGGCATAAAATTTCCCTTTTTCATTGGAAATACCTCTCTACCCTTTTCCCCTTTTTCCCAAGTTTTCACTGAGTCATTCCTAAAACTTTAGGATTTGGATCCTGGTCAATGTGCTTTTGCTTAGATCATATTAGAATATATATACATGGCTGGAACAAAATAAATTGCAATGTGCAGTTCAGACTTCAGACTTCCTTATGGTGATCTGTGTTTTCCATTTGAATGCCCATCCTTTCATTATGTTCTTCGCTATCACAAGAGCTTGCTGTAGTAGGCCTTTATTTTGGTTTTATTTATGAGGAATACAGCTATTAATTTGACAAAATCGCAGTGAGTTGCTTCATTAGCAAATTGAGATTAATTAAAAAAATGAGACAAAATGATAATTAAAAATGAGACGCTTTGAAATTGAGTAGATCTGGGTGTGGACCTTTGATTAATTTTTAATTTGCTTGTCCTGTGCAATAAGAAATGGGTGGATCAGCTTGGCTAGCTAAACCAAACTGGTCTTGTTTTGGTCAAACTATCATTGTCTAAGATCAAGTGTGTAATTTTATGCTTCTGTATGACTTGGATTTTGACTAATCTGCTTGAAAATTTCCCTTACTGACAATAGTGCCATAGAATTGGCTTAAAAATTGTGTCTCATTCATGAGTATTTTTCTTTTTTCTCTCTGAGCAAAAAATGTACCTATATTGCTTAGAATTCATGTAATATAAAATGCTTTGAACTTCTGAGATAAATGATTTGGTGAAGCAGACAGTATCCAGAACCAGGTAGCCAAGTCTCTTTTTTCTTTCTTTCTTTTTCCTATCTATCCACAGGACTTAATCTGAACCAAAATTTCCTCCCTGGAATTTGATTCGGTGACAGATTACAATCTTGGAAATATTTATCACGGAGAGTTACTGTGAGTATGAACCATTTCCCCTGGCCATTCAGAAGCATCAACCATTTCCCCTTTGTTTTGTCTGAGAACAGCCATTCATGTTCAGGAATCATACCTAATTTTGAAATTTGAGGTAGTGTTCAATACTTAACAGTTACTCCTTCCCTTTGGTTTTCATTTGGATGCCACATACTCATTTGTATAATATAGGTCTATGTATATCTCATTTACAAAATCTTTCACTGTTATCTCTCTATCAGTTCAGTATCTCTTGCCTAGCAGTTAAGATGCTGGACTTATTGACCGGAAGATAACAGTTTGACACCCAGACACTGCATGATGGCGTGAGCTCCCATTCTTGCCTCAGCTGATGCCAGTCACCAGTTTGAAATCATGCAAAAACGAGTAGATATATAAGCACTACTTTGGTTGGTACATGTTCCATGTACCTCAGCATTTAGTCATGCTGACCACGTTATCACGGAGATGTCTTTGGACAATCGTAGTCTAGGAATTGGAGATGAGCAATCCCCCCTAGAACTGAACAGAGGAAACCTAAAGTAAGCAATTCTGTCTGATAAATTAATTCATGATTTGCTATTCAGAGGGTGGACAGTAGTAGAGATGATCAATATAAAACACTACCAAGTAGGTGTTGCAAGGCTGAAAGCCTAAAATATAGCATTGGAGTTAGGGAAATCTGAATGATGATTACCTAACAACTACCGTATTTTTAGGAGTATAAGATGCACCTTTTTCCCTCAAAAAAGAAGCTGAAAATCTGGGTGCGTCTTATACACCGAATACAGGGTTTTTTGCCTCCCAAAAACCTGCCCCTTTCACCAAAATGGCCATGCATAGCTTCTAGGAAGCTTTTAGAGAGCTCCTGGGAGCTGGGGAGGGCAGAAATGAGAAAAAATGGCCCATTCTTTGCTCAATTTAAACCCCCCCACAGCCCCCAGGAGCACTCTATAAGCTTCCTAAAGGCTATTCATGCCCTTTTTTAAAATGAAAAACGGGCCCGTTTTCGCAAAAAACCAACTGTTTTTTGCTCATTTTTGCCCCCTCCCAACTGCCCCAGAAGCACTCTGCAAGCTCCCTAAAGGCTATTCGTGCCTTTTTTTGGGGGGGGGGAAACGGGTTCGTTTTCAATGAAAAACGGGCCCATTTTTGCAAAAAACGGGCAATTTTGGGAAGGTTTTCAAAGTGCAAAAACTTTTTTAAAAAAATTTCCTTTTCAAAACTTTGCTGCGTCTTATACTCCGGTGCGTCTTATACTGCGAAAAATACGGTACCTGTTAAATCACTTTCGGTGGTTTTCTTTTTTCTCCCTTTTAGTTATATATTTAATTTATAAACATCCGGTGGCTATTTTTGAGTATTGAGATATCTCATAGACCAGGGGTCGGCAAAGAGCCACAAAGTCCTAACTGGAAGACCCCCGTTCAATTCTGGAGCCGACTGGAAGTCCGGTTTTCCCACCATAGAGTCTCCTCCTAGCACGTCCTTTTTCCTCTACGTGTCCTAACCGAAATTGTGGAGCTGACCGGAAAACCTGCCCCTTGCCATAGAGTCTCTTCCTGGCACGCCCTGCTTCCTACCCCCACCCCGCTAACCAGAAGGTCTTCTCAAAATTGTGGTACCGACTGGGGACAGGGAACCTCAGCAGAGGGATGAAACAGCGAATGTGGCTCCAGAGCTACGGGTTGCTGACTCCTGTCATAAACCAATGAATTTCTTAGTGGGCAAGAGATAGGATTATAATCAGGTCAGTTCCTTGCAAGCAAATTGTGGTCCATGAATCCACTGAATTGGGTGGCAGAAAAAGAAGGAAGTGTCCCGTTCCATAAATATTGAGGAATACCATGCAGGCAAATGAGTTATTCGACAGAATTTAGGGAGCATTGAATCCCTTCTCTCCATCCAGAGGCTGATAGTGATGAGAAGGCAAATAATCCAGCCTTGAATTCATTGCCCATATTTTAACAATCAGCTTTTGTGGCCTGGCCACAAATATTTCTTAATTTGTTAGATTTATAGCCTTACCTATTTTCCGGGAATTGAAGACAATTTATATGAAGCTATGAAGTTTCACTTTATTCCATAAAATAATCCTGTGAAGTAGATTGCACTGTGAGTAGGACTGCCCCAAAGCTACTCAGTGCATTTCAGTGACTGAGGTGAATTTGAACTTCGGTCTCCTGAGTTCTAGTCCAATTAATAATCACTACACTATACTGTCTTTTTGTAGATTTGTTTACAGACTGCCTTACTTGATATGGTCAGGAAGAAAGGAAGGAAAATAAAAGTGATGATGCATTATTTCACAAATGCCTGTTGTGTAATACTGATAGTAGAATTGCAAAATAAATTCCATTTATTTTTGGAGTTAATTGATCTATTCAAAAGTTATTAAAATTCACTAATAATCTGTGTGTAGCTCAAGTGGATTTGTTTTTTGTTGTCTAAGAATCATGAATAACACTTGGTGTTTCGTAAGCTATCAAAAATAGGATTCTCTATAATTTGATGTTTCTTGAAATGGCTTAGAGTCATGGATAAAGTTAGCAATCATCTCATAAAATAAGTTTAAAAACAGACAAAAAACAGACTGCTTCCAATTCAGGTTTTAGGTTCTTTGATCTGTATTGGAAGATAATTACAAGAAGAGGCATGTATAACTATCTATGTTATATACTGTTTCTGACTAAATAGATTCTAAATATAAATGTTTGTTCTTTGCCAGAGCTTCTAAAGAAAGAAATTTACAAATGTGACATAGGTTTAGAAATAAATGTACTCAGATTTGTTCTTCTTTCAAATTTGTATGGCTGTTCATCTCACAAAAAATAACAACAATCAAATAAAACAATAATATAAAAACAATAATTATAAACCAAATAAGTTAAATCAAATCTAGGTATAAAATTTTGACTGTCATTTTTGATGGCTTGAAAATATATGTCACAATATGCAGGCAGCTATAATTTGTAAACATAACCAACTGATTTTTTAAAAGTATTTTTATTGAGGGAAAACAAAATTTGAAGAAAGGCAATTTAAAAAAAAATAGAATTTTTACAATACAACAAAGAATTATTTGGTCAACTACATTTAGTTTCATGTAAACTGTTCCTAGTTTATGTGAGTTTATGATTTAATGTTAGTTAGATTAATTGAATAACCAAGGGCAAACATGTATGTGATATGATACAAATGTGTCATATGAAAATAGAACTTGAGTTTTCATTCCTTCCTTCCTAGGGCCATGTTATGTCTCTTCCTTTGACTTATGATATGGCCTCCAAGTCACAAGGATATTTCAGTCACTTTAATTGAATAACAGAATAATAGAGTTGGAAGGGACCGTGGAAGTCTTCTAGTCCAACCCTATGCTCAAGCAGGAGACCCTATACTATTTCAGACAAAGAACTAATCTCTAGGCAAAGGCTAAAAACCTTTTCACTTTTTTGTTAAGAGGAACGTTATCAATGTTCTTATTTGCCTATTTTATTACAAGGTGCCTTTACATGCTATTTTTCAATGCAAGGGTTTTCACCCAGAGAATAATATATAACTTAACCACATGGAGTAGCTAACTCTGTGTTTAAGCTCAAATGCAAGAAATAGACAAATAGAATTCTCACTGGAGATTTGGGGACTTGAAAAGACTTCCATTTTGTCACATTTCCAGGAAGAAAATGATGTTCCTTAAAGAACTTCAAGCTGTATATTTGTGTTATGGAAATTATGGATCATGGGTGATATTATCAAACACTGTACACTGTATGAGATTCTATTCTATTCTATTCTATTCTATTCTATTCTATTTTCTTGTTTTATTACCTCAAGAATAATCTTTGCATACAACAAAGTAAAAAAATTAAGAAATATAGAGTTTTATGTTCTTGGGAGCTGGTTTGAAATGACAGTACAGAGTGATAGCGTTTCGCCTCTTAATTTAAAGAAAGAGCTATTTAGTTTTAAAGATCAGTATATGTTCAATAGAAAATTAGGAACCACTGTAGAAGATCAAATTTGTACACTGAGGAAAGAAAGGCACATGTTGCTTTTGTCACTTTATATCGGCCTGTCCTTGTTTTATTATTAAGAATCTGGGATCCTAGAAAGTTACATCACGGCAACCATAAGCCTTTATAGCTTTCGGTTTGTATAATATACTAGCCTTTCTCAAAATGTATCAAGTGTTTGTTTCAGTTTCTATTTCCAGTTATTCTAGGTCGTGCCTTGATTGACAATGATTTTGAAAGATTTCAAATAGGGGTCTTTTCTATTGAATCTTCACAAAACTATAATTTTGTGAAGAATAGTTCTTCACCAAAGATCAGTATCCTTCTCTTGACTTGAAACTTTAAATATGTTGGTTTTGTTTAGATCTCTCCGTAGAGCTAGGGATGTGCAGTTGAAGAAAGTTTGAGGAAAACATAATTAAATTGAGTAAGATAATATGAGAAGTAACAACATAATTCTTCAGTGTATTGACATTTGCTGGATTTCTGTAAGTAAAGGAGTAAAACTTATATCATCATTCTCTGGAGTGTTTAGTTGGTATAACAGCATGGCTGAAGAAATATTGTTAAGCTCTCTAGATACCTAATCCAGTTTGTCACTCAAAGTACTTTCCTTGAGATTTGACAGTTATGGTGGAAATAGCAATTACATCCCTACCCCCCACAGAAAAAGGACAAATATGAAGTTCCCATTGAATAAGCTGTGAGAATACAAAGGATGTTGATGCTTGGCTTCCCACACGTATCAGAAAATTCTTCTGTATAATGTATCTTTAGCGATGTTGCATATTCAATATGCAAATACCAGCTGCGACCTGATTGGTTGGTCGTTTTGACAGTTGGTCTGAGTGCTAGTATAAATACCCTGGCAGTTTCAGGGAACGTTTGAATCGCTTGTCACCTGTGTTATAATAAAGATCTGTCTTGCACATGGCTCCTGCGTGTCAATTCCCTCACAACAACAACCCACACGTTACAATACTGGCGACGAGGATGGGATTGATATGCGATTCCCGCAGAGCCTAACAACATCAGCCAACGTGAACGCAGGAAAAAAAAATTTCTTTCCTACATTGAGGGCCTGTCAGGGCCGCCGCTATGGCCAGCAAGTGACATCAACAGCAGCCTCCGGTTGTAGCCAACCTCAGTAAGCTCCAGGCGCGGCCTCCATCCGTCCGAGGGACGGGCTTCCTACGCTTAACCTCGACTGGAGCCGCCGCCGCTACTCAGGGACGAGCTATGGACCGTGATGGCTAAACTGCGCCAGCTGTGCCTGCCTGCCTGCCTGCCACCAGCTGTTCCTACGGCATGCCTGCCACCAGCTGTTCCTATGGCACTCCAACCGCCTTGTTCCAACCGCTGCGTTCAACAACAGCCTCGTTCTCCAAGCTGCCACCTAGCACCACCGGCTACGCTCTCTCAGCCTGTCTAAAGCCTCTCCAACACTAGCACACTCACAACATACACCAGACTGTCCTCTACACCATGAGCCTCCTTCCGCTGCAAAGGCCACCGCTTGCCTCCCTAAAACCAACGAGAGCCTTCCTACAACACAACGAGAGCCTCCCTGCTGCAAAGATTCCAAAGGACCTGTTTTTTTTTTCCTGGTTCTAAAATTTAGCTACGAAGGACTCACCACCATCTTGAAACAGCAGAACTGGGGGGAAGGAGAGAGATTGAATATGCAAATACCAGCTGCGATGTGATTGGCTGGTCATTTGGTCTTTAGAACTTGGGAGAAGGAGTGTTGCATATTCAATATGCAAATACCAGCTGCGACCTGATTGGTTGGTCATTTTGACAGTTGGTCTGAGTGCTAGTATAAATACCCTGGCAGTTGCAGGGAACGTTTGAATCGCTTGTCACCTGTGTTATAATAAAGATCTGTCTTGCACATGGCTCCTGCGTGTCAATTCCCTCACAACAACAACCCACACGTTACAATAAGCGAGGTTAAATTTGCACTGTTAATTCCAAAGACAGGGAACTAATTTGGTTCATGTGAAATTTAAAAATGGCTTCCATGGAACCACTGGCCTGTTTTCAATATGGCTGCTCACGGATTACTGGTAAACTGATGGGTTTGGTTGCCTTTATAATTTTCCACCTTCCTGGAGCACTTTCAACCATTTCTGATTATCTTCACCTTTTTTGGGGGGGGGGAGTGTGGGCATACTTCAAATGCAATACTGTACTGCTTTTATACTTTGTAGAAATGTATCTAGGACAGTGAGGCATTTTTGTAAATAAACCTGGTGCTAAAAGCTGTTGCTTTGAAGCATACCAGCTGCCTATTTACTATTTTTTTTCTAAAACAATTAAAAGAAAAGAAAATGGAACAGTGAGCTTAACTGTTCTTAAGGTATCTGTTGGCATATTGGTGTCAGTGAGCAGCATGAAACTTATTTGTGTTTATTCAGAGTGATACTGGAACTATAGGAATGCAAGCAGAATTCTTTCTTAAACAACTCCTACAACATGAAAATGGATTTTGCCAGCTATGTATGGAAATTCACAACAGTGTTGAGGAGATTCAATTTACTTATTTTTCTAACAAGCAAGGACAAAGAGAAGAAAGAGAAGAAAAAAAGGTCAAAAATGACTTAGTTATCTTTGATTTGACAAGGTACAAATGATACCATTAACTAATGATACCAAGGCTTGGCTTTGAAGGTCATTCATTGGCTAATCTGATTTGGCAGAAAATAATTTTAGTTTATTCAGTTTATTTATTATATTTGTATGGCCTCCCAAGAGAGAGACAATTAGTTTTCCTCTTGCTAATTTAGTATGTTGTACATTGTATTGAATGTTTCATAGAATGTGAATCCAAAAAGTGGTATAAGTTTCCTTCATCTTCCTTCTTGAAAGTTAAGCTGTATCTCATCCTTAAAAAACATTCTGGACTCAGTCATTTTAGAACCATTGAATAGTTTCCAACTTGACATTGAGGTAAGGTTGTTGAAAAGGCGGTTCAGTTCCAACTACGGATGAGATGTATTATTAGAATCCCTTCCTCTCAGGATTTAGGGCATAGGACTGAGACTAAGTTGGTTGCTCTTGTGGATAAACTTCAGGAAGTGATGAAGATTAGATGCATATTTTAACATTACTTGCATACCACAAGATTGCTGCATACCGTAAAGTTTTTATTATTTAGTTCAGGGATCTCCAAACACAGAAACTTTAAGACTTGTAGACTTCAACTCCCATAATTCCCTAGCCAGTGCAGGTGAGTTGAAGTCTACAAGTCTTAAAAGTTTCCGAGTTTGGAGACCCCTGATTTAGCCTATGTAGATCTGCTTTTAAGGATGACCTTAATGCAGCTACTTGCCTCTGGAATGGAACCAGTCAGTTCAACTAAATAACGTCTGAGCTGTGAAAGATGGTTTGGTTGCCTGATAGAAAGCTGAGCCTAGTCCAGGGTGCTAGTTGCTATAAACTCTATTTACACTTGGACTCTTGCTTTATCTGTTTTCTCCAAATAGAACCTG
Source organism: Thamnophis elegans (assembly GCF_009769535.1). Taxonomy (NCBI): domain Eukaryota; kingdom Metazoa; phylum Chordata; class Lepidosauria; order Squamata; family Natricidae; genus Thamnophis; species Thamnophis elegans. Next base: position 62,580,212 of record NC_045548.1, on the reverse strand, counting down.
TCTACTCTTAATGATCTACATGGAGTAGATGCCCACAAATCAGAAGTGGGAAACTTGATAAATGGCATTCTTGTTGTCAGTCTTACTGTCTGAGATCAGGTTGGTTCCCAACATTTGATTATTTAAGAAGCAATTAGACATTTCATTTTCTTTACAGGTTTTGGGGAGCAAGTTTGGAAGACTGCATTAGCTTTGAAAAAATAATATTTTGGATTTCATTTTTTATTACCATTATAAGCTATTTAGAGTCACTTATACTGTATAGTTGGCTTACAGGTAGCTGCAAATAAATACAATGTACTATTTAAAATATTACTGAACATGTCAATCCAGTTGTGGTCCAAAATCTAAAAGCCAATATCTTGTCTAGAACTTTGTATATTGGTATATTATCTACTGGCAAGCAAATGATCACATGTGTCCTAGATTATTATTATTATTATTATGGGACAATGGAGATGATGAAACAATTAGGCTAATAAGAAATTCTTAAGTTTTTGGCAAAATGTGTCTATTCATCAAAAGAAGATGTAAAGTGATGTTTTGGCCTTTTATTTCATTCAATCATCAACTTTCTTCTATTGCTGGGGAAGATCTACCGTAACTATCTTTGACAAACCCCGAAAAAGCATTTCTTGTGAGTATGGTTCTGTGAGAAGAGTTAAACGGAAAATTTGAAACTCCAAATGATGGATGGATTTTTCATGTACAACATGCTTATAGTTTGGATAGCCTTTGAGAAGGGACGGGGGTAGCTGGAGAGAGCATTGTTGTAAGAATTAGCCAAACTTTAACTAGTGCAATTTATTTAATTAAAACCCATATTGTTTTAATGAATAGTAGGCAAGAAATGAAACGAATGTTCTGGAATGGTTCATTTATAATTATGCGAGAAGAACACATACCCAGGCCTTACACAGAATTGTTGACTAATATCTCAAAACTTGTCTTCCATTTTTTTCACCAATTTTATACTCAGTTAACCCCTGAACACCCATAAGTTCTCTAAAACAGATTCCATCATGAATCCATTATTTATTCTTGGGTCTTTTTTTTCATGTAGTCACACTTTATTTAATCCTTCTTGGTCCTGGAGCTTAATTCAATAGTTTTTGTGCATTTAGTATGCCCACTTGCCTTTTGTTTATTTCTAATAAGTAGAACGGATATAAATCTTACATTATTACAGTGAAAGAAATCATATGTATATGCTTGCCTCCCGCCCCCCCCCCCCGCCCCCCCAATGCTTTGGAAGCTTAATATGTGTGGGTATCAAGGAAAGAACTTGTGAGCAATGCTTGGTAGCTGATTGAGAACAGGTTATTTGTAGAGTAATTGGGATTGCACATGCTAACAGTAAAGGCCAGGGAGTGCTTTGCAGACATTGAAATGCAATTAAACATTCATGGTTGAAACACTGATACAAATTGTAGACCGCAAGCACACCCTCACAGTAATAAGACTGGGAAGAATAAAAGCGTATCTGCATTCGGTTAACATCACTCAGAACTGGGCCATATGCAGAGACTTGTAAGGATCTCTGCAGGGTTTTCCTTTTCCTTTTGTTCTTTCATAGACTTCCTGGGAAGCATCCCATACAATATTCCAGATGTCTCTATTGCCCAAAACATGGATTATTTTGTAGAATAGAGAGAGAAGCAATGTAATGTCTTCTGTGATTATGTTCTTCTCTGCCCCTCTATCCTTTCACGATTGTTGGATTGCGGAATTAAAGTATATAGTAGATGGAATGTACACTAGTATATCAATTTTGATTCCTAATTCTAGGGCCACAATACAAAATGTTGAGTTTTAACCCCTAAACTTTTATCATATATTATTGAAACTAAAGCATTAAACATAAAATCATATTCTGGTTCACATCGTTTAAAATTTGGCAAGATTGAGAAGTTTTTCTAAGTGCTTTTGGAAATCTTGCAAGGAAAACCTGATATCGTTTTTCCCTTGCACATGTTGCCACATATAAATTGGTTTTTTTCCCCACTTTCAGTGTTACATTATATATTTATGTGTATTATTTGCAAAATCCAGAGATTCTTGCATGCCTTGTTAATTGGAAAATTGGATAATATAATTCAGATATGTGCAAATTTTAAAGAATGCTTTACTGATTTATTTGTCGACATTGGTTCTGGGAATGTGACTTAAATAGTCATGAAAATGAAACCCAAATGAAGCATAAATTTTCAAGACCCACTAGAAGCCTTTTATATTCTGTAACCAACAAAATTCTGGTGTCTAGCTAACCATCACTAATCCCAATATGTTAAGTAGGGTCATGTCTCATTAGGAGTTAGATGAAAAAACACTAGGGAGACCCAGGAATGCAGGCTATATTAGGAATTATAAAGATATCCTAAAAGAATTTTGCAATTTTTGCAGGAATACTGCACTTAATATGTCTGTGAAGTAACCATGATTATCTTCGTCCTTGGGCTTCCTTTCAAGGAATATTAACTGCACACAGCACTGCATTATAGGATTCTAGGCACCAATAGGAAATTAGGTACCAAAAAAGATCAGGAACTTCAATAGATGTTCTGTTTCTTCATGGATGGCTGGGGAATTCTGGGAGTTGAAGTCCATATATTTTAAAGGCTCTGTGGTTGAGAAACAGTGATCTAAATTGTGGTGAAGAGAAATGTGCTTTCTGTTCGATTTGTAAATGTTCTTCAGGATGTGGGAATATATAGCACCCATTTGCAGCATCTTAATGAAGCAACAACTTTCCCTGCTTTTAATGTCAAAAAGGCCCTTGTAAAGCCCATTGTAAATAGTCTTTCATCTTTTGCTAATGTTGAAAGGTTTTTTTTTTAATTAATGGATGAAAACAGTATTGCAAATAAGAAAGAAAACATATATACAGATAAAATATATGTGACATTTCTGGACAAAACAACCTGCATTATAACTGCTTAATACCTTACTTTAAGCCTAAAATATGCATACATTTAAGTATTTTTATTTTCTCTCTCTGTGTGTAAAATTATACAAAGATGTTGGGATTGTACTAATATATAGTTAGGCTTATTTTGCATAATTCATAAAAGGCAAAGCCACTGTTGAAATGTAAAAGCAGTTACTGCTGATTTTTATTTTTACAGTATTTAAATACTGTTCTTTTTTTTTAGTCTTCCTTGTTTTTGTTTTATTTTGGTTGCTAAAGAACAACTTGAGAAATTGGATAAACTGTCTTTCTGTCCATTTTCTTACCTGTCATTGGACACTTTGGTGTTTGATGAAAGAAGAAGCAGAAAGTTCAGAGTTCTGAACTTGTGGCAATGGTCAGAGCTGTTTGAGTAATTGAGATTTCTAGTTTCATAGTCTTATTATCTCAGAACTCATCAAAGGATTAATTATAGTGCTGTGTTCCAATGTTTAATGAAGAAATATCATGCGATAATATTTAACGTAAAGAAAATGGAACATAATTCCAGATATGTAGGTTCTAAATGGCTATTAACTGGATGAAGAGTGTTTTAATCAATCTACCAGTTCTTGGAAAACTCTTTGAACAGTTGGCATCTTTCCTCATCTTTGTAGGACTCCAAACCTAATTAGTTGAATAATGCAGCATAAGCTGTAGTTTTAGGTGTCCATGACATCCAGAACTTTTTGTACTAGTCACAACCTTACTTCAAAGGAGATTTTATTTTAGCCCCGTGTACTTACTTTCAAGGCTTTTTCCCAAGACTATGTTATCCCAGAAAACATAAAAGTGTTTTTATCAATTTACTCATAAGGTATTTTAAAAAGCTTTTAGAATTATACTAGAGAAAAAGAATTGGCACAATGGAATTACCAAACTTCTATTATTATAGAAGAAGGAAAAGTCCCACTGACAAATAACTTTAATGGACAAGAGATTACCATTCTTAGTCTTGGCTGGTCAGATTTTGTGATAGTTCTACAGTCCTTGGTTAAGCATAGCTTCAGTGGATACAAAAATATGGTAAGTAGCAAACTGGAGTTTCCTGGGTCATATTCTACCCACGCTGAACTAGTTACAGTGGCTTTCTAGCCCAAACTAAAGTGTTTAGTGAGAGATGATGGTTTTCAGGTTATTAGGCCCTATGCTGTATTGACTTTTAAAGAGCCCACCTGTCACTTGAAGACTACTTTTTATTTAGATTGTTTGTTTATTTACTTATTTATTTCATTATTTTTATGTCTATGGAGA